>NW_026706224.1:132500-247695 GCF_029867415.1 Vicia villosa | reverse complement strand
ACAACCGGAGTTATTGCTGCAACTTGAGGTTGGAATTTCTTCTTGATTTTGTGCAAGACATTGCCGACATCTTGATCCTTTTTCTTCTGGAAAGAACTTCCATACTTCCTTGGACCAATAGAAGATTCTGGTTCTTTGTTCAAGCGACCTTCCCGAACTGCTTCTTCTAAATGTACACCCATGTTTACCATCTCGGTAAAGTCACTTGGTGCACTTGCAACCATTCGTCCGTAGTAAAATGGACTCAAAGTTTTGAGATAGATTTTTGTCATTTCTTTCTCTTCAAGTGGTGGACCAATTTGAGCAGCAACTTCACGCCATCTCTGAGCGTATTCCTTGAAGCTTTCTCTATCCTTTTGAGTCATGGCCCGGAGTTGATCTCTGTCGGGAGCCATATCCAGATTGTACTTATACTGTTTGACGAAGGCCTCTCCGAGGTCTCGAAAAGTACGAATCTCTGAACTGTCCAAGTTCATGTACCATTTGAGTGCAGCACCAGTCAGGCTGTCTTGAAAATAATGAATGAGCAATTGTTGATTATCAGTCTGAGTTGACATTCTTCGAGCGTACATTACGAGATGACTTTGTGGGCATGAATTCCCTTTGTACTTCTCGAAATCTGGTACTTTGAATTTGTGAGGAATCTTAACATTCGGAACCAGACAGAGGTCTGCAACATTCTTTCCAAATAGATCTTGTCCTCGGAGAGTCTTGAGTTCCTTCTGCATTTGCAGAAACTGTTCTTGGAACTCGTCCAATCTTTCATACACGCCAGCATCCTTACTTGGAGCGTGATGATATACTTGTCCGCCCTGCGGGGGAAAAGTATGCATAATCGGTCGTGGAGAAGCCATGACAGTAGATCTTGGTATCTCAGCATTCTGTTGTGTTGCTCTTGGAACTTCAATTTCCAGAGGTTTGTAACCCTCCGGTGGACGCATATCCATGGTGACTTTTGGAGCTTCAGAAGCTGGAGGTATGTACCCTTCTGGAGTAAAGTTATACGGCATGCCCCAAGGTCGATCAGGCGGCATGGTATACTGAGGAATAGGAGTAGAAACAATCTCGGAAACCACAGTCCTTTGTGGTTCTTCTGGCGTTGGTCGATTCTGCGCAACTACCAGGGCTTCTACCATGCTATTGAGTCTTTCAACAGTACCTTTGAGAGTATTAATCTCTTCCCTGAGTTCTTCATTCTCTTGCTCAAAGTCTTCCATTCTTTTCTTGCGACTTGAACGCGTGTTGTATGGATGAGACAGCTTGAAAGTCTTGGTTCACCTCCTTCTCCTCCTCTCTTTCTGGAGAAAGGAAAGTGACTATTAGATCCGCGACAATTCTCGTGTCAGTGCGTACAACTAAAGCGATGTATGATATGCAATTAAGTTAATATTTTTCAAGGAAACACCATAATTACGTTATGAAACATCAAACTTTTATTAATTAAGCGAAAACGCCGTTTTTACACACTTTGAAAAGGGAAATACAGAGAAACTGAGAGAAAGGACTCTAAAACTTTGATGATGAGCCGACTTCACGTTCTAACATCTTCTTCTGTTTCTTGAGCTGAGCGTTCTCTGACGTGAGTTGATCGATGATCCAGGAAGCAGGAGGGATATGATGAGAAAGTGATGATTGTGTCACTTTTCGATCGAGTACTTCAAGTATCTCATCCTTCTTTCTTAGTATGTTTTGGATCTCAACATTTTCCGTGTTGACAATTTGATACTTGTTCCTCCAAGCATTCCTTTCTTGGCATACCTTGTTTAATGCCGCTTGCAGTTTTTCAACATCGGTGGAGAAAAGGTAAATTGGTTCCCTTAGGGGAATAGGTTCTTGATGTTGATATGGCATCCTGAGCTTGAATGCTCTGACGCGTACCCATTGAAGGTAAGGATCCAGGGAGATGCAAAGATGTTTTCCTAACAATCTTGTCCCTTTGCTGTGTACAAGACGCCAGGCTTGGTCAATTTCCTTCTTCAGCATGTTGCCATGATCGTCGATGTTCTTGAAGAACAGACCCTCCAATTGGATGTTACTTGGTATATTTTTCATGGGATAGCCATATTGACGACGGGCTAAAGCTGGATTGTAATTGATTCCTCCCTTAGTTCCAATAAGGGGTATGTTGGGAAAACTTCCGCAACTGAAGATGATCTTGGTTTCGTCGTTGTCAGGACTACACCACTCAATGTCCGTATGAGTGAGAGACATGATTTTCTGTGACCAATAAAGGCCATCCCTCATATTCCAGAAAGTGCTAGACTTTGGCAGGTGCGAAACGAACCATTCGTATAACAACGGTATGCAACATGTAATTAATCCTCCTCGCTGCAGGTTTCTTGAATGCACAGAGTGATAAGCATCCGCAAGCAAGGTTGGAACTGGATTTCCAATTAAGAAGATCTTAATTGCGTTGATGTCGACGAAATCGTTAATGTTAGGGAACAAAAACAATTCGTAGATAAGCAAAGCCAAGATTTCCTCAAAAGCACTCATATCTTGGATGCTGACGAAGTACCGAGCTTGATCAAACAGGAATTTGGAGGGCAATCCTTGAATTCCTCCTCTACTCACCATATGAGTTCTGATGTCGACTACGTTCAAAGGAGTAGTTGCAGCAATGATAATGTCGTCAGGGTTCTTTTCCAAACCGGAGTACGGATCTTGCGCGTACACGGGTATTCCAATCAGACGAGAGTACTCCTCCAACGTAGGCATGAGCTGATAATCTGGAAAGGTGAAGCAGTGATACGTTGGATCGTAAAACTGTACCAAGGTGGGAAGGATCCCATCCACCATGTTGGTATTGAGCAAAGGCAGAAGTTTTCCATACTTCTCCTTGAAAGCCTGGGGGTTGACCACCAGTTTTCCGAGCTTACCCAGTTCCTCGACCTGGGGAATCTTGAAGGTGTATTTCCTAGCTCTCCTTCTTCCGTAATCCATGGTATAGATCCTTAAGTCCTTTCTCCGTTTCTCTCTTTCTATGAAGTTCAAAACGTTCGTTATTTAGTTTCCTTGAAAAACGACTCGAAAAAGACTCTTTTTTTTAGTTGTTTATTAATGAATGATGCATGAATGCATGAATGCACACACAAGAGTTTTAAACAAACATGGCGTTGAAGGGTATAGTGGTCATGAAGTCAAAACGCAAACTCCGCCCCAATGGTAAACTAAGGTTAAGGATTTTTGTACCTGTAGAACGGGTTCTAGGGGTCTCAGAGTTTTTGCTCAACCTTAAAGATACGTTGATTGGTATCTATAAGAGAGTTTCCTCTAAGTGTAGTATCTGCGTGACAATTACTTCCGTAATCACCGCTCTACGTCCTAAAAAAGGCTTTAAGTGGGGTTAATGTGTTTCTAGGTCTTCCTTGTACAAATCAGTCTCGGAATGCAGTGGCGCAGTTAATCACAACCAGCCAGGCAAATCCCAAGAGTAGAATTGTGAACCAAGATTAGAGGGTCTTCACCGGGAAGACATCCTCCATCCTATCTTATGTTGCACTCAAATCCGGGTATAGGATTTCTCACCACAAGGGGGAATCAAGCCCTTTCACGATACAGAATAAACAAAATAAACAAATATAAATGCAACAAACACATGAAATGACACAGAGGTTAGGCAGGACCTCTCTTGTTTGAGGGGGAATTTGGCATCCCTAATTCCTCATTGGGGATGAACCAACAACAGGTCAACCATTGGTTTGGATGAAAAACCAAGGTTTTTAACACTTATATCCCCAGCAGAGTCGCAATTTTTCTGTGGTGGTCGTTTTCTTTACCTCCTCGTTTCACTTGGGAGGACGGCACACTATACCCTTCACGCGAAATTTGGAAGGAGAATGCGCCCGTGGTGGGATGAATTTTGTTTCAGTTCTTCCTACGATATCACACGAACTTTCTTATTTGTCCTACGAGTAGGAAAGGGGAAAAAAGATCTCAACTAAACCCTAGGAATTTGCTAAGTGTGGGGATTTCACCTTGACTAGAAATTCTGGAGTCCGGGTGGTCGGTTATACATAGGGAAGTGTTTAAACACCCTACATATCTGTAGTACTCTACAGGAACCTTCTCTGTGTCATTTGTGATTGTGTTTATTGCTAATGATTGGGAAAGTTTCTCCTTTGTATTAGGAGAAGGAATTGAATTGATTTGAAAAGACAGACAGACAGACAAACTTACTATTTTTGGTATTTTATTAGCTCGCTGAGATTCCTTGTGAACCTCATGCCTACATATCCCTAGTGGAAGTCAGAGCTTAATGTAGTTCGGGGAACTAACTAGGGAAATTAATTATTTTTGGTGCCTTGCTTGAAGCTCAAGGTTGAAGCTTGAATTAAATCTCTGTTTACAGTAAAGAGACATGAAATCATCTCTACAGAGAGGTATTTGTACTATTCTACCACAAACATTTAAAGGAGTGACAGAATAACTGAATTCATTTCATTCAAGAGGGGGACCTTACTTGTGTATGTGCAAGTATACCAGTCAAATGCCTCTTAAATGAAAGAAAGATGCTCATCCAAATTAGGGAAAGTTACCACATGTCTGGGTTTTACTGCCAGCTCATGCCTTTCAAAATCCTAAATGGGAGACTTGATTAAAATTGAAATTGAAATGTAATGTTTGTTTGAATGTGGTAGAGTAGTAAAAATATCTCTCTATAGAGATAAGCTATGTCTATCTACTGTATAAAAGATTTGACTTTAGCTGGCTTGAATGAGGCCCAAGCTTGGGGCTTTTTGATTGATTAATTAATATATTCATTGACTCTGGGAGATGACTTCACTGGGGATTAATTACAGGGGTATTTTGGTGTTCTGTACAAAGCCCAGAATTGAGGCTGACTCTATTTGGAGAGTGTTTATTTGATGGATTTTATTTGGTGTTTATTTGATGGATTTTATTTGGTGTTCTGTACAAAGCCCAGAATTGAGGCTGACTCTACTTAGGGAGACTCTATTTATGTGCCTTGTACAAAGCCCAAGGTTGTGGCTAACTGCTGAGGATAATTCAATGAATGACTCTATTTTATGTGCCTTGTACAAAGCCCAAGGTTGTGGCTGACTCTAGCTAGGGAAAACATTATTTTCTGCCTTGTACAAAGCCCAGGGTTGAGGTAGACTCTTAAATAAACTGAGTATGGATGACTCTTATGGGGAGAAGATTCTAGGTGTTAGGAATCTTTGACACATGAAAATATGGTTTATCTGCCTTGTACAAAGCCCAAGGTTGTGGCTACTGAATGATGAAGAACTCACTGGGGGAGACTCTATTATCTGCCTTGTACAATGCCCAAGGTTGAGGCTGACTCTTGACAGGGGAGTTTTATTATTTGGTGCCTTGTATAAAGCCCAAGGTTGAGGCTAACTGTTTTTGTTGGTTTTGACTCTACTGAGGAGATTTTATTTATTGAAAGACTATTTTTCTTTGGAAGCTAACCCTTTCCAGGGATTTTGACTCAGCTGGAGAAATTATTTGGTAAAAGAATGACTTTATCATGTTTTTGGAGGCTGACCCTTTCCAGGGGTTTTGACTCTTTTGGGGAAATTATCTCCTAAGAGAATGAATCTTTGGTTATTTATTAATTGACTTTGGAGGCTAACCCTTTCCAGGGGATTTTTTTAT
This sequence comes from Vicia villosa, assembly GCF_029867415.1. Classification (NCBI taxonomy): domain Eukaryota; kingdom Viridiplantae; phylum Streptophyta; class Magnoliopsida; order Fabales; family Fabaceae; genus Vicia; species Vicia villosa. The sequence continues at coordinate 242,070 of NW_026706224.1, read as the reverse complement.
TAACATGAAGGAATGTGTGGAAGCTAACCCTTTCCAGGGAATTTTTTATTAACATGAAGGAATGTGTGGAAGCTAACCCTTTCCAGGGAATTTTTATTAACATGAAGGAATGTGTGGAAGCTAACCCTTTCCAGGGAATTTTTATTAACATGAACGAATGTGTGGAAGCTAACCCTTTCCAGGGAATTTTTATTAACATGAAGGAATGTGTGGAAGCTAACCCTTTCCAAGGATTTTTTTTATTGAAATGATGGATTGATTTTAATTGACTTTGGAGGCTAACCCTTTCCAGGGATTTTTTTATTGAAATGATGGATTGATTTTAATTGACTTTGGAGGCTAACCCTTTCCAGGGATTTTATTGAAATGATGGATTGATTTTAATTGACTTTGGAGGCTAACCCTTTCCAGGGATTTTTATTGAAATGATTGGTAGAAAGATTATCTAGTGGAGACTTCTTGTTTAAAGCCCAAGATGAAGGCTGACACTTACTGAGGATAAGCAAATATGGATCCTAGACTCTGCTAAGGAAGATTGATGAAGATAAGAGTGACAGAGACTGTCCATGTCTCTCATTCCAAAAGGAGTACTCAATACAAAATTGAGACAAACTTAGCTTGTTTAAAGGCTGGTTTAAATTGGAAGAAACTCACCAGGGTAGGCTAAAAGGTGACTAAAGACCTGTTCCTATGTTTATAAGAAACCTGATGGGTCCTTGTATACAAGCTCAAGAGGAAGCTGGAAATGCTTTTAAGACGCCTGTGGGTCAGTGTACAAAGCCCAAGAGGAGGCTAATCGAGGGTCATCGAGGGTCCTTGTTATAGCACAAGAGAAAGCTATGTAGTTTTGAACTTATTTTGGCTCTAAGCAAATGGGTAAGAGGTTTCACCGGGAATAATTCCTCTTTGGGTGGATGTTTCCTATTATTTTGGATTCTAAGGTTTTTGCCAAGATGTTTCACCGGGAATAATTCATCTTGGGGGTTTGAACTACAGATCTCTAATTAGGAAAGAGCCTTCACCGGGAAGACATTCTCAATCCTAGGTCATATTCCTATAATATATATATATATAGTTTAACTGTCCTAAGGTTTACACTCAAACGTAGTTCTAAACTAATATATATGCACAATTTATATTTGACAGTAATTTAAATAAAGACTGTAAATTGAAAGCTTGTAAAGCCTAACCTGGATGGAGTGGAGGCCTTTGAAGAAGTATGTACAGAGCCTCAACAGTAATTTTGTGGATAACAGTTGAATATATATGATAAACACTTAATGGTTTTTGAAAACAGAAGAAGTGAAGATGGACAAAGGTCACATAGGTATCTCAAGAGTTTCACCGGGAATAATGCCCTTCAAATACCAGAAGAATGTTTTGAAAACAGAAAGAAGATTTTGAAAATACAGTTTTGAAAACAAGCTAAGAAGAGAAGGTGTTTGGGACTTACACTCTATTAGAGGCCCAGTACTTTACAGTACTGGTGTAAAAGCAATTTGAAAATGATTTGGAATGATACAAGGTTTTGTTGTTTGAAAACCCTAATCATTTGATTTATTCGGAGATTGAAAACAGTTTTGAAAATTGACAAAAGTCAACTTAATTAAGGTAAAAATAAAGAGTTTTAACTAATTAAGACCTAAACAATTAGGGTTTTATCATAAACTTATTTACAAAATGATTAGGTTAAAACAAAGTGAATATATACATTTAAAGTATTTAAGAAAACACTTAAAACATACTATTTTAAACCTAATTAAAACACATGAAATAAATAATATTTTTTATGATTTTTTTGATTATTCAAAAAATAGATATATTAAATGACAAGTGTGTGAAAAATGAAGTGAAAATGATTTAATTTGATAGGTGAATTATTCATGTGAAGTTGTGAAGAAAATAAAAGAAATTATGTGTTAAAAAATGGTTTTTGGCCCTTGGAGGATTTGAACCCACGCCCTTGAAGTCACCAGCCCAAAATAACACCACTGAGCCAACGCGCGCTTGGTGATAATAACTCTCACTCAATTGGTTATGTTTTAAAACAAGTGATAAATCATTTGAAAAATAAAAGAATCAAAAAGTCTGGGGCGAGGGGGATTCGAACCCCGGACTTTGGGCACGCGCAACACACAAACACTCTTTACCACTGGGCTATCACGTTTTAGTCGTTTATAAAACAACTTCCATTCAAAATAAAATAAACTTTGGCCCCAGATTTAAATTTTGCGCGCCATGGCCATAGTCATCTTCTTCCTCGAGCTCAAAGATTTTCAAAATCCTAACTCTCTGGTTTCTCAACTAAATGACATGATGTAAACATCAATCTTGTTCTAAATTTCCTCACGAATCCAGATATGTAACTAACATTTATTTATATGAACTATAGCTACCTAATTTCTCAGAAAACTCTAAGAACACATGAACCCTAAATTTGAAATTAAATGACAAACAAGATGAATAAATGAAAGATGATAGAGGGTTTTCAATCCTCTGATGATGCTAAACAAGATAGAATCGAGTTTTAATTCAAAGAGTGCTTAAATTAAAGAGGTGAGGTTCAGAAACTTACCTCTGAAAATGGAGATCGTGAGGATGATGGAGAACACCTGGACTTGAATGAATGATCTCAATAGCTTCCTTGAGACTCAATGATGCTAACTGAATGCTTATTAGAGCTTGAATCCTCCTGAATTGCTCTATGGACCTCCCTCGATTTGAGCTTCAAGTAGACATGGAGGTTGTTGAATTTAGAGTTACAGACGAGCTGCAGCCATCTGGTTAGCTTCACTATGACCTGAGGAGTGTGCCTGGATGATTGGCTTGGCTTGAAACCTCCTGAATTACTCTATAGACATCCAACTGCAAATGCTCCAAAGTGAGAGCAACAATGGTGTTCCTCCACTTACAGAAGTGATCCAGGTGTTTGGATCACCTCAAATGAACTCCCTTGAGATGTTAGAATGCTTACTCTCCAAAGATAAGCTTTGGTTTGAAGAAAACGATTCTTCTTGCCAAAGAACTTTGAAAAACCATAAGCATGAGAAGAGAAAGAGAAAGCAAGGAATAAGGTTGCTTTGATGTGTTTTCTGAATGAGAAAGAGGCCTCTATTTATAGGAAATTGGTTCAGAGCAATTGATCATAGTAAGCTTGCTTAGTGTAGTGAGTTTGGTTTCTTAGCCATGAAGAAATTCAAAGAATATTGCAAGTGCAATGATGAGCTCTTTGATACCACTCCCTAGCCATCGGTTTTGCTTGATCTTAGGGGACCAAATGGCTGCAGAAATGAGCTCCAATTGGTTGGGAGAAGATTCCTTTGATGAATCACCAATTTGTCATAAATTCAAAAATGCAATCATTACATAATCACATGCCTTTGTTTTTGGGAATCTTCTCTAATCCTTATTCAATGATGGAAATTGATGTATGGTATGGTTTCAGATGCATTAGAGGTCGTGTAACATCACTTAGTGAAGCAAAATGCACAAAATTGCAAAGTTTCAAATTGTACATGACCTATAATTTTACTTCATGAGGCCAACTTTGAACAAGCATAACTCCTAGCTCAAATTGAATTTGGAGAAGGTTGAACACAATTTGGAAAGCCCTAAACATCTACTTCAAATCATTAGTTTGGAGTTTCTTCAGAATCCTTTGGCAAATTTGTGAAAAATGAGGCCAAAGTTGGAAGAAAACTAGGTTAAAACACTTAGAAAAATTTCTAAGTGTTTATGACCTAAAACTCCAAAATTTCCAAAACTCTTAAATGATTGATCTTTTGAAAAAAGTTCCTTTGTAAGATGTTGTTTTATTTTTCAAGATCTACAACTTTCATGTTGGAAGTTTTTTGAGTTGTGTAGGTGAAATTTTGAGTTCTCACCATGCCTTAAAAAACCCTAATTCCCGACTTTTCGCTCCTTGATGAATTTCTTTGAATTTATTTGGTCAAATGACTTTAATATCCATATATTGATGATATTGATCCTTGAAAGTCATTTTTTGATCAAAGATCTTAAAAGTCAATGGTGATCCCATACAGTTGACTTTTTCCAAAGAAGGTGAGATTTTGGACTTTTGTGTAGAATCAAGATCTTCTCCTCAAATGAATGATGTAAATGGATTATATTGAGGTAGTAGAGATTCTTGAATCATGTCTTGAGTTTTGGATCCATGCCCTGATTAAAAGTCAACTATCTTGGTGAATTAGGTCAAAAACCCTAATTGTCGACCAGATGAAAATGATGACTGTAGACTTTGAATTGAGGTGTGATGTCCATTGGATCTTGTCATATGAGTTATTTGAAGATGATTGATGTCTTTGAATGATCCCCTAGGGCTTTTTATGGTTTCCCAAAGGTGATCCCTGATTTTAGTCCTTGATAGGGCTCCAAACTCTAGTCTGTTGATCTGAGTAATTCTGTACTTAGATGACTGGGTGTCTAATCAATCATAGGTGAAATAATGAAGCTCTTGAGTCTTATGATTGTATTAGAGACTAATCTTCCTATTGATTGATCCTTTGCCTGAGTCTTCTTGTCTTTGAACACCCTCGATTGAATGTCAGACTGCTCTGGGTACTTACTCTGACTTGATGAAAATCCTGAAGATATGTCATCTCAGGGGGGGTCAAACATTAGGGTATGACAGATGCCCCTATTTAAGTTTCTTTTATCTGGAGGGAGAGAGATTGATATCTCGATTTCTCCTGCGTAAAAGAGACTTAAATATCAAAGAATGCCCGAATTTTGGGCGCTCCTGAGATGTTGTAACTGACATAATCTTTGCATGAATTGATCCCGTTGTCGCACTCGGCGGGGGATAAGGAGACAAACTCCTGCAGAAATACTTGATGTGGATCTTGGTTAATGGATGGCAACGTAGGATGCGCAAGCCATCTTCTTTAACTAAGTGTTGACACTTAGAAAAAGGAAAACAACCTCCCCTCGTTTCGGATGTCCAAATCTCGAAACTGGCCTCAGTTGTGTTTGGACAATATCTCAGATAAAGAGAAAATTTCCAAAGGTTTGTTTCCTCATCAAATTTCTTACCAGCACTTGGAGGTAAGATACCATTTGACGGTAATAAAGAAACTTCAAAGATTGTTTCCTCATCAAACTTCTTACCAGCATTTGGAGGTAAGATACCATTTGACGGTAATAAAGAAACTTCAAGGGTTTGTTTCCTCATCAAACTTCTTACCAGCACTTGGAGGTAAGATACCATTTGACGGTAATAAAGAAACTTCAAAGGTTGTTTCCTCATCAAACTTCTTACCAGCACTTGGAGGTAAGATACCATTTGAGGGTAAATAGAAACTTCAAAGGGTTGTTTCCTCATCAAACTTCTCATCAGCACTTGGAGATGAGATACCTTCAGCACTTCTCATCAGCACTTGGTTAAATGGTTTCGACTATTTTATTAGTCGCGATGATTAACTTTTTTCCCCCATTCCAATTTGTTGTTCTTTTTAATCGAATTAATCGATGACGAGGGGTAACGATACAAATTAATTCATAAAAATTATTAAAAATACTATTATTTATTGTTAGTGATAATCAAATTAATTGATTAAAATTGGTAAGGATCTAACTATTAATCTGTTAATTATGATAATTGAATCAATCGGTTATCGCGGTTAATAGTACAAATTAAAATCAGAGTTGTACGCCCAAACTCTAAAAAACACTTCCCAACAAACCTTTCAATTTCCTAACTATCATAGGCTATTTCAAAAGCCTTGGAGCAAATTTTCAACCATCTCAGATCAAATTCAAATCCTATGGCGTACAACCCTTCCCCGAACCACGTAGACTCTGATCCTCCATAAGGAGGTACGTAGGCACTTGGCAACAAGGCGAGTCCCCTCCCCCATAAATCTCATTTTGTCCCGATTTTGCTTCTTTTTATCACAAACCTTTAATCTTAATAATTTGCCATTTACCCTATTAACTGTCTGTCATCTTTCTTTATATTAGCCATAAACCTTGGCTTTATAATGCAAACCTTAGGAAAGGGTTGAGGGTGCCTAATACCTTCCCTCGACCTGAATATAGTATCTTACCCTGATCTCTTAACCGCGCGAGGTTTCCTATTTGCCTTGGTAGAATAGGTGGCGACTCTTAAACTTTAATTTTAGGGCAGGTTGCTACAGTTGGCGACTCTGTTAGGGACAACTAAAATTGGTGAATACTATGCTCCTATAGGTTTTAGGTTTTGGCAGGGTTTAGGTTCGGTAAAGTGTTAGGGTTTGGCTAATTTGCCATTTTTAGGGTTTGCGTTTGTTTTTTTTAATTGTTTGTTTTTCATTTTTTTATTTTTTAATTGTTTCTAAAAGTATCATATTTGCTTTGATATTTGTATTTAATTGCATAATTGCTATATTATATGCTCTGCTGGGTAATTATTATGTTGTGTTAAAACCTAAGTGTGGGAGTTATCCTTGAGATCAGGGGGGACTTGAATCGCCTACGAGTCTCATTGATAACTCCACTCGGAGTGAGTTGAATATTCGGAAATGTCCAAAACGAGGCTTGACTTTGTTGAGGGCAGGACTGGATAGTCAGCTGATCTCTCCGAGAACCTACCCCAAAAATTCGAACCTCATAGGATAAAATGAGTTGTTCTAAAATCTGAAGAGACAAAAAGCCTCAGAGGCTACGAACGACCCCATGAGACCCGTGTCTAGGACATACCAATGGAAAGGGTAGGCTCCCTAAAAGCCGCTACGTCGAACATATGAACCTAGGGCTTTTGTGTTTATATGATTTAATATGAAATATTCTTTGTGATTATTATATTTGTTTTTTTGTCTTTTGTTTTTGTGTTTATTTGTGTACATGCATCATTTATGATATGCATTTTATCATGACTTATCCACAGAAAAATAGTAAATAAAAAAAAAAAATATATATAAAATTGTATTTTATTTAGTGAATTTGTAGGAAGGATGAGTACAAAGAAGCCCATTATCCACTTTGCTGTTTCCACCCCAGATATCAAGAAACTTAAAATAATAAAGGAAAAACTACCATCAAGCGCTTTGGATAGGTTTGTGGCCCGTTGTGGAGGTATTTTGGATTTGTTAAAGGTAAAAGTCCAAGAGGAAGCTATCACTGCATTGGTCCAATTCTATGATCCTCCGCTTAGGTGCTTTACTTTTCAAGACTTTCAGTTGGCTCCGACTTTGGAAGAAATGGATGCTATGTTAGGATTTTCAAGGATAAAAAGGGAATTCTATACTGGTGTGGGTAAAGAAGTTGATTTCTTAGATTTGGAAAAAGCTTTGGGATTGTCCGCTACATAATTGAAATCTAATTATAGAACTGATGGAGACGTGCATGGGATCAAAAAATCTTACTTAGAAAATCAAGCTTTAATGTACGCTCAAAGGAAACAATGGGACATTTGTGGACATTTATTAGCTCTTTTGATTTTTGGTGTTGTCTTATTGCTGAAAAATATTGATTATATTGATCCTGCTGTCATACCCTAATTTTTAACCCCCCTGAGATGACATATCTTCAGGATTTTCATCAAGTCAAAGCAAGTACCCAGAGCAGTCTGACATTCAATCGAGGGTGTTCAAAGACAAGAAAACTCAGGCAAAGGATCAATCAATAGGAGGATTAGTCTCTAACACAATCATGAGACTCAAGAGCTTCATTATTTCACCTATGATTGATTAGACACCCAGTCATCTAAACACAGAATTACTCAGATCCACAGACTAGGGTTTTGAGCCTTATCAAGGACTAAAATCAGGGATCACCTTTGGGAAACCATAAAAAGCCCCAGGGGATCATTCAAAGACATCAATCATCTTCAAATAACCCATATGACAAGATCCACTGGACATCACACCTCAATTCAAAGTCTACAGTCATCATTTTCATCTGGTCAACAATTAGGGTTTTTGACCTAATTCACCGAGATAGTTGACTTTTAATCAGGGCATAAATCCAAAACTCAAGACATGATTCAAGATTCTCTACTACCTCAATATAATCCATTTACATCATTCATTTGAGGAAAAGATCTTGTTTCTACACAAAAGCCCAAAAATTCACTTTGTCAGGAAAAAGTCAACTGTGTGGGATCATCATTGACTTTTAAGGTTTTTGGTCAAAAAATGACTTTCAAAAGATCAACCAAAAAATGACTTTCAAACTTCCAACATGAAAGTTGTAGATCTTGCAAAATAAAACAACATCTTACATAAGAACTTTTTTCAAAAGATCAACCATTCAAGGGTTTTGAAAATTTTGAAGTTTTAGGTCATAAACACTTAGAAAATTTTCTAAGTGTTTTAACCTAGTTTTCATCCAACTTTGGGCTCATTTTTCACAAATTTCCCAAATGATTCTGAAGAAGACATAAACTAATGATTTGAAGTAGATGTTTAGGGCTTTCCAAATTGTGTTCAACCTTCTCCAAATTCAATTTGAGCTAAGAGTTATGCTTGTTCAAAGTTGGCCTCATGAAGTAAAATTATAGGTCATGCATCATTTTTGAACTTTGAAATTTTGTGCACATGACCTCAATTATGGATGCTACACGACCCATAACATATCTGAAACAATACCATGCATTCATTTTCACCATGCCATAAGAATTGAAGAAGATTCTAAAAACAAGAACATGTGATTATGTAATGATTACATTTGTGAATTTATGGCAAATTGATGAATCACCCAAGGAATCTTCTCACCAACCAATTAGAGCTTATTTCTGGCTCAGAATTGTCCCCTAAGATCAAGCAAAATCGAGGGCTAGGGGATTGATCAAATGGAATCAAAATTCTCATCATTGCACTTGGGATATTCTTTGAATTTCTTCATGGCTAAGAAACCAAAACTCTCCCATTAAGCAAGCTCACTCTCTCAATCAGTACTGAACCAATTGGCTATAAATAGAGGCCTCATTCTCATTCAAAAAAGACACCAAAGCAACAGAATTCTTGCTTTCTCTTTTCTTTCTTCATACTTAGTTTTTTCAAAGGTCCTTTGGCAAGAAGACTCGGATTCTTCAAACCAAAGCTCTCTCTTTGAAAATAAGTATTCAAACACATTGAGGGAGGCATTTAGGAGTGATCCAAACCTCTGGAACACTTCTGGGCGTGGAGAATCATCACCTTCATCTCTCATTTGGAGCACTTGCAGTTGGAGGACCATGGAGTAATTCAGGAGTTTTCAAGCCAAGCCAATCATCCAGACACACTCCTCAGGTCATAGTGAAGCTAACCAGATGGCTGCAGCTCATCTGTAACTCGAGAATCATCACCCTCCATGTTCACTTGAAGCTGAAATCGAGGGAGGTCCATAGAGCAATTCGGGAGGATTCAAGCTCCAATAAGCATTCAGTTAGCATCATTGAGTCTCAAGGAAGCTATTGAGATCACTCATTCAAGCCCAGGTGCTCTCTAACATCCTCACAACCTTCATTTTCAGAGGTAAGTTTCTCAACTCCATCCCTTTAATTCGTGTATCTTTCTGGCTAAAACTCAACACCATTCTATTCAGCATCATAAGAGGATTAAAAACCCTCTATCATCAGTTATTTATGCTTCAGTATAGTCATTTAATTTGAATTCCAAATTTTAGGGTTCTTCACGTATTTTAGATAATTCAGTAGATATAGTTAATATAAATTCATAATAGTTACATATCTAGAATCGTGAGTGAATTTAGAGCAAGTTTGGTCTTTATATCGTTGCAAATGGTTGAGAATTGAGAGAGTTCAGAAATTCAAATTGTTGGAACATGAGGAAGAAGATGACAATGGTGGTGGCGCGCAAATTTCAAACCTCAGGGCATAGTTTATTTTATATTTAATGATAGGTGTTTCATAAACGACTGAATAACTTGCCCCAGTGGCCACACATGCGCTCTTAGTCTCCTCATGCCTCAAGTCTGGGGTTCGAATCCCCCTCGCCCCAGACTTTTTTGTTTCTTTTATTTTTCCATGATTTACCACTTGTTTGAAAATATAATGAACTGGATGTGTGACAATAACACCAAGCGCGGGTTGGCCCAGTGGTGTTATTTTGGGTTAGTGACTTGGAGGGCGTGAGTTCAATCCCTCTAGGTGACAAAACATTATTTTTTATCACTTATTTCCTTCAATTTTCTCACAACTTCACACAATTAATTAACCTATCAAACTAATTTATTTTCACTTCATTTTTCACACACTTGTCATTTAATATATCTATTTTGTGAATAATCAAAAAAATCATAAAAATATTATTTATTTCATATATTTTTATTAGGTTTAAAATAGTATGTTTTAAGTGTTTTATTAAAAACTTTAAATATATATATTCACTTTGTTTTAACCTAATCATTTTGTAAATAAAGTTTATGATAAAACCCTAATTGTTTAGGTCTTAATTAGGCATAGATCTTCATCTTTACCTTAATTAAGTTGACTTTTGTCAAATTTCAAAACTGTTTTCAATCTCCGAATAAATCAAATGATTAAGGTTTTCAAACAACAAAACCTTGTATCATTCCAAATCATTTTTCAAATTGCTTTTACACCAGTACTGTAAAGTATTGGGCCTCTAATAGAGTGTAAGTCCCAAACACCTTCTCTTCTTAGCTTGTTTTCAAAACTGTATTTTCAAAATCTTCTTTCTGTTTTCAAAACATTCTTCTGGTATTTGAAGGGCATTATTCCCGGTGAAACTCTTCAGATACCTATGTGACCTTTGTCCATCTTCACTTCTTCTGTTTTCAAAACCATTAACTGTTTATCATATATATATTCAACTGTTATCCACCAATTACTGTTGAGGCTCTGTACATACTTCTTCAAAGGCCTCCACTCCATCCAGGTTAGGCTTTACAAGCTTTCAATTTACAGTCTTTATTTAAATTACTGTCAAATATAAACTGTGCATGTATATTAGTTTAGAACTACGTTTGAGTATAAACCCTAGGACAGTTAAACTATATATATATTATAGGAATATGACCTAGGATTGAGAATGTCTTCCCGGTGAAGGCTCCATCCTAATTAGAGATCTGTAGTTCAAACCCCCAAGATGAATTATTCCCGGTGAAACATTTTGGCAAAAACCTTAGAATCCAAAAAATAGGACACATCCACCCAAAGAGGAATTATTCCCGGTGAAACCTCTTACCCATTTGCTTATAGCCAAAATAAGTTCAAAACTACATAGCTTTCTCTTGTGCTACAACAAGGACCCTCGATTAGCCTCCTCTTGGGCTTTGTACAAGGACCCACAAGCTTCTTAAAAGCATTTCCAACTTCCTCTTGAGCTTGTATAAAAGGACCCATCAGGTTTCTTATAAACATAGGAACAGGTCTTTAGTTACCTTTTAGCCTACCCTGGTGAGTTTCTTCCAATTTAAACTAGACTTTAAACAAGCTAAGTTTGTCTCAATTTTACATTGAGTATATTTTGGAATGAGAGACATGGACAGTCTCTGTCACCCTTATCTTCATCAATCTTCCTTAGCAGAGTCTAGGATCCATATTTGTTTATCCTCAATAAGAGTCAGCCTTCATCTTGGGCTTTAAACAAGAAGTCTCCACTAGATAATCTTTCTGCCAATTCCCTGGAAAGGGTTAGCTTCCACACATTCCTCCACTTTAACAAAATCCCTGGAAAGGGTTAGCCTCCAACACATTCCTTCATTTCAACTAAATCCCTGGAAAGGGTTAGCTTCCACACATTCCTCCACTTTAACAAAATCCCTGGAAAGGGTTAGCCTCCAACACATTCCTTCATTTCAACAAAATCCCTGGAAAGGGTTAGCTTCCACACATTCTTCCACTTTAACAAAATCCCTGGAAAGGGTTAGCCTCCAAAGTCAATTAAAATCAACCTCCATTTAAACAAAACCCCTGGAAAGGGTTAGCCTCCAAAGTTAATTAATAAAAATGTCAAAAAAACCAAAGATTCATTCTCTTAGGAGATAATTTCCCCAAAAGAGTCAAAACCCTTGGAAAGGGTCAGCCTCCAAAAAAAAACATGATAAAATCAGTCTTTTAACAGACAAATTCACCAGCTGAGTCAAAATCCCTGGAAAGGGTTAGCTTCCAAAGAAAAACAGTATTTTTTAATCTCCAGTAGAGTCAAAACCAACAAAAACAGTTAGCCTCAACCTTGGGCTTCATACAAGGCACCAAACAATAAAATTTCCCTGTCAAGAGTCAGCCACAACCTTGGGCATTGTACAAGGCAGATAATAGAGTCTCCCCAGTGAGTTCTTCATCATTCAGTTAGCCACAACCTTGGGCTTTGTACAAGGCAGAAAATAATGTTTTCCCTAGCTAGAGTCAGCCACAACCTTGGGCTTTGTACAAAGCACATAAAATAGAGTCATTCATTCAATTATTCTCAGCAGTTAGCCACAACCTTGGGCTTTGTACAAGGCACACAAATATAGTCTCCCTAAGTAGAGTCAGCCTCAATTCTGGGCTTTGTACAGAACACCAAAATACCCCTGTAATTAATCCCCAGTGGAGTCATCTCCCAGAGTCAATGAATAATAATAATTAATTAATCAATCAAAAAGCCTCAAGCTTGGGCCTCATACAAGCCAGATAAAGTCAAATCTTTTATACAGTAGATAGACATAGTTTATCTCTATAGAGAGATATTTTTACTACTCTACCACATTCAAACAAACATTACAATTTCAATTTCAATTTTAATCAAGTCTCCCATTTAGGATTTTGAAAGGCATGAGCTGGCAGTAAAACCCAGACATGTGGTAACTTTCCCTAATTTGGATGAGCATATTTCTTTCATTTAAGAGGCATTTGACTGGTATACTTGCACATACACAAGTAAGGTCCCCCTCTTGAATGAAATGAATTCAGTTATTCTGTCACTCCTTTAAATGTTTGTGGTAGAATAGTACAAATACCTCTCTGTAGAGATGATTTCATGTCTCTTTACTGTAAACAGAGATTTAATTCCAAGCTTCAACCTTGAGCTTCAAGCAAGGCACCCAAAAACATTAATTTCCCTAGTTAGTTCCCCGAACTACATTAAGCTCTGACTTCCACTAGGGATATGTAGGCATGAGGTTCACAAGGAATCTCAGCGAGCTAATAAAATACCAAAAATAGTCAGTTTGTCTGTCTGTCTGTCTGTCTTTCTTTTATTCAATTCAATTCCTTCTCCTAATACAAAGGAGAAACTTTCCCAATCATTAGCAATAAACACAATCACAATGACACAGAGAAGGTTCCTGTAGAGTACTACAGATATGTAGGGTGTTTAAACACTTCCCTATATATAACCGACCCCTCGGACTCTAGAATTTCTAGTCTAGGTGAAATCCCCACACTTAGCAAACTCCTAGGGTTTAGTTGAGATGTTTTTTCCCCTTTCCTACTCGTAGGACAAATAAGAAAGTTCGTGTGATATCGTAGGAAGAACTGAAATAAAATTCATCCCACCACGGGCGCATTCTCCTTCCAAATTTCGCGTGAAGGGTATAGCGTGTCGTCCTCCCAAGTGAAACGGGGAGGTAAAGAAAACGACACCACAGAAAAATGGCGACTCTGCTGGGGATATAAGTGTTAAAAACCTTGGTTTTTCATCCAAACCAATGGTTGACCTGTTGCTGGTCCAGCCCCAATGAGGAATTAGGGATGCCAAATTCCCCCTCAAACAAGAGAGGTCCTGCCTAACCTCTGTGTCATATCATGTGTTTGTTGCATATATATTTGTTTATTTTGTTTATTCTGTATCGGGAAAGGGCTTGATTCCCCCTTGTGGTTAGAAATCCTATACCCGGATTTGAGTGCAACATAAGATAGGATGGAGGATGTCTTCCCGGTGAAGACCCTCTAATCTTGGTTTCCAAGTCTACTCTTGGGATTTGCCTGGCTGGTTGTGATTAACTGCGCCACTGCATTCCGAGACTGATTTGTACCAGGAGGACCTAGAAACACATTAACCCCACTTAAAGCCTTTTTTAGGACGTAGAGCGGTGATTACGGAAGTAATTGTCACGCAGATACTACACTCAGAGAAAACTCTCTTATAGATACCAATCAACGTATCTTTAAGGTTGAGCAAAAACTCTGAGACCCCTAGAACCCGTTCTACAGGTACAAAAATCCTTATCCTTAGTTTACCATTGGGGCGGGGTTTGCGTTTTGACTTCATGACCACTATACCCTTCAACGCCATGTTTGTTTAAAACTCTTGTGTGTGCATTCATGCATTCATGCATCATTCATTAATAACAACTAAAAACAAAAAAAGAGTCTTTTTCGAGTCGTTTTTCAAGGAAACTAAATAACGAACGTTTTGAACTTCATAGAAAGAGAGAAACGGAGAAAGGACTTAAGGATCTATACCATGGATTATGGAAGAAAGAGAGCTAGGAAATACACCTTCAAGATTCCCCAGGTCGAGGAACTGGGAAAGCTCGGAAAACTGGTGGTCAACCCCCAGGCTTTCAAGGAGAAGTATGGAAAACTTCTGCCTTTGCTCAATACCAACATGGTGGATGGGATCCTTCCCACCTTGGTACAGTTTTACGATCCAACGTATCACTGCTTCACCTTTCCAGATTATCAACTCATGCCTACGTTGGAGGAGTGCTCTCGTCTGATTGGAATACCCGTGTACGCGCAAGATCCGTACTCCGGTTTGGAAAAGAATCCTGACGACATTATCATTGCTGCAACTACTCCTTTGAACGTAGTCGACATCAGAACTCATATGGTGAGTAGAGGAGGAATTCAAGGATTGCCCTCCAAATTCCTGTTTGACCAAGCTCGGTACTTCGTCAGCATCCAAGATATGAGTGCTTTTGAGGAAATCTTGGCTTTGCTTATTTACGGATTGTTTTTGTTTCCTAACATTAACGATTTCGTCGACATCAACGCAATTAAGATCTTCTTAATTGGAAATCCAGTTCCAACCTTGCTTGCGGATGCTTATCACTCTGTGCATTCAAGAAACCTGCAGCGAGGAGGATTAATCACATGCTGTGTATCGTTGTTATACGAATGGTTCGTTTCACACCTGCCAAAGTCTAGCACTTTCTGGAACATGAGGGATGGCCTTTACTGGTCACAGAAAATCATGTCTCTCACTCATACGGACATTGAGTGGTGTAATCCTGACAACGACGAAACCAAGATTATCTTCAGTTGCGGAAGTTTTCCCAACATACCCCTTATTGGAACTAAGGGAGGAATCAGTTACAACCCAGCTTTAGCCCGTCGTCAATACGGCTATCCCATGAAAAATATTCCAAGTAACATCCAATTGGAGGATCTGTTCTTCAAGAACATCGACGATCATGGCAACATGCTGAAGAAGGAAATTGTCCAAGCCTGGCATCTTGTTCACAGCAAAGGGAGAAGATTGTTAGGAAAACATCTTTGCATCTCCCTGGATCCTTACCTTCAATGGGTACGCGTCAGAGCATTCAAGCTCAGGATGCCATATCAACATCAAGAACCTATTCCCCTAAGGGAACCAATTTACCTTTTCTCCACCGATGTTGAAAAACTGCAAGAGGCATTAAACAAGGTATGCCAAGAAAGGAATGCTTGGAGGAACAAGTATCGAATTGTCAACACGGAAAATGTTGAGATTCAAAACATCCTAAGAAGGAAGGATGAGTTACTTGAAGTGCTCGATCGACAAGTGACACAATCATCACTTTCTCATCATATCCCTCCTGCTTCCTGGATTATCGATCAGCTCACGTCAGAGAATGCTCAGCTCAAGAAACAGAAGAAGATGTTAGAACGTGGAGTCCTTTCT
The DNA here is from genome assembly GCF_029867415.1 of Vicia villosa. NCBI lineage: Eukaryota > Viridiplantae > Streptophyta > Magnoliopsida > Fabales > Fabaceae > Vicia > Vicia villosa. The sequence continues at coordinate 226,297 of NW_026706224.1, read as the reverse complement.
CTCAGTTTCTCTGTATTTCCCTTTTTCAATGTGTGTAAAAACGGCATTTTCGCTTAATTAATAAAAGTTTGATGTTTCATAACGTAATTATGGTGTTTCCTTGAAAAATAATAACTTAATTGCATATCATACATCGCTTTAGTCGTACGCACTGACACGAGAATTGTCGCGGATCTAATAGTCACTTTCCTTTCTCCAGAAAGAGAGGAGGAGAAGGAAGTGAACCAAGACTTTCAAGCTGTCTCATCCATACAACACTCGTTCAAGTCGCAAGAAAAGAATGGAAGACTTTGAGCAAGAGAATGAAGAACTCAGAGAAGAGATTAATACTCTCAAGGGTACTGTTGAAAGACTCAGTAGTATGGTAGAAGCCCTGGTAGTTGCGCAGAATCGACCAACGCCAGAAGAACCACAAAGGACTGTGGTTTCCGAGATTGTTTCTACTCCCATTCCTCACTATACCATTCCGCCTGATCGACCTTGGGGCATGCCGTATAACTTAACTCCAGAAGGGTACATACCTCCAGCTTCTGAAGCTCCAAAAGTCACCATGGATATGCGTCCACCGGAGGGTTACAAACCTCTGGAAATTGATGTTCCAAGAGCAACGGCAATGGGTTTCGCACAACAGAATGTTGAGATTCCAAGATCTGCTGTCATGGCTTCTCCACGACCGATTATGCATACTTTTCCCCCGCAGGGCAGACAAGTATATCATCACGCTCCAAGTGAGGATGCTGGCGTGTATGAAAGATTGGACGAGTTCCAAGAACAGTTTCTGCAAATGCAGAAGGAACTCAAGACTCTCCGAGGACAAGATCTATTTGGAAAGAATGCTGCAGACCTCTGTCTGGTTCCAAATGTTAAGATTCCTCACAAATTCAAAGTACCAGATTTCGAGAAGTACAAAGGGAATTCATGCCCACAAAGTCATCTTGTGATGTACGCTCGAAGAATGTCAACTCAGACTGATAATCAACAATTGCTCATTCATTATTTTCAAGACAGCCTGACTGGTGCTGCACTCAAATGGTACATGAACTTGGACAGTTTAGAGATTCGTACTTTTCGAGACCTCGGAGAGGCCTTCGTCAAACAGTATAAGTACAATCTGGATATGGCTCCCGACAGAGATCAACTCCGGACCATGACTCAAAAGGATAAAGAAAGCTTCAAGGAATACGCTCAGAGATGGCGTGAAGTTGCTGCTCAAATTTGTCCACCACTTGAAGAGAAAGAAATGACAAAAATCTATCTCAAAACTTTGAGTCCATTTTACTACGGACGAATGGTTGCAAGTGCACCAAGTGATTTTACCGAGATGGTAAACATGGGTGTGCGTTTAGAAGAAGCAGTTCGGGAGGGACGCTTGAACAAAGAACCATAATCTTCTATTGGTCCAAGGAAGTATGGAAGTTCTTTCCAGAAGAAAAAGGATCAAGATGTCAGCAATGTCTTGCACAAAATCAAGAAGAAATTCCAACCTCAAGTTGCAACAATAACTCCGGTGGTTAACTCAGCGCCAGCTTATCAACCTCAGGTTTCGCAACAACAAACTCAACAAAGGTCGCAGCAACCTCAGCAGCAGGTTCGACCTCCAAATTACAACAATCGGGCTCCAAGGTATCCTGCCTTTGACCCCATACCAATGCCGTATGCAGATTTGTTTCCAACATTACTGGCAAAAGGACTCATTCAGACAAGGAGTCCTCCAAATCCTACAAACAGTTCCTCACCATGGTATAAGGCTGACCAATCCTGTCCCTATCATCAGGGGGCACCAGGTCACAATATTGAGAACTGTTTCCTTTTCAAGATTGACGTCCAACGATTAGTGAAGAGCGGAATGCTATCCTTCAAAGATACTAATCCAAATGTCCAAGCAAATCCTTTGCCGCAGCATAAAGAAGCTTCAGTAAATCTGATAGATCAACACCCTAACGTCATTCAAATCTACGACATTCGTCAGATAGGGGAAAATCTTGTCAAGATGCACGCTAAACAAGCTGGGTACGGTCATGTACCACCTCACAACTACTTCACATGTGAAATTTGTCCAAAGAATAATCAAGGATGTGCCGTAGTTCAAGCTGCATTACAAGAACAAATGGACTTAGGATGGATTCAACATATCCGAGTCAGAACTGAACATGACATCAACATGGTTCAAGGATGTCCAGGAGAATACAAAATCTACAAAGTTGAAGATCTTGAAGGATCGGTAGTCCGGTTCCACAAAACTTTAAATGGACTTGCCTACTTTGGAACTGATTTCCACGCTTACAGTAGATGCGAAATCTGTCGAAGAAATTCACGAGGATGTTTGCGTGTTCGCAATGATATTCAGAAGCTGATGGATGACAATACCATTACTGTTCTTGCCAACAGAGAAGATGATGAAGTCTTTACCGTATCTCCTCAAATTAATCAAGTTGAACCAATGCAAGTTAAGTATGACAGCAGGAAGACAGCAGTTGCTCCACTAGTCATCTACTTACCAGGTCCTGTACCGTATGAGTCTAGCAAGGCTATACCATACAAGTACAACGCTTCATTCATTGAAAATGGTAAGGAAATACCATTACCATCTAATGTCAACATTGCTGATGTTAGTCGAGTCACCAGAAGTGGACGAGTCTTCAACAGAACAACAGAAAATGTGGAGAAACCTTCGGAGGAAGTACCACATAGGCAAGACAATCATCCGACCAATGCCGTTCAAGCGAAAGAAAATGATGAGATCTTGAAGTTAATCCAGAGGAGTGAATACAACATTGTAGATCAATTACTACATACTCCATCTAGGATTTCTGTTCTTTCCCTACTATTGAGTTCTGAAGCTCATAGGGAAGCTCTACAGAAAGTTTTGGAACAAGCTTTCGTAGAACCAAGTGTTACTATAAGTCAATTCAACAACATCGTTGCCAACATCTCCGCCGGAACTAACCTAAGTTTCTGTGACGAAGATCTTCCTGAAGAAGGAGTGGACCACAATCTTCCACTTCACATCTCAGTTGGCTGCATGGGTGATACACTCACAGGAGTCCTAATAGACAATGGATCCTCTCTCAACGTCATGCCTAAATCAACATTATCAAGATTATCTTTCGAAGATTACCCTCTAAGAAAAAGTCATGTCATCGTCAAAGCATTTGATGGATCAAGAAAGTCAGTTTTCAGAGAAGTAGATCTTCCCATAACTATTGGACCTCAGACGTTCAAAATCACTTTCCAAGTTATGGATATTCCAGCACAATACAGTTGTTTTCTAGGTCGCCCATGGATTCATGAGGCTGGGGCAATTACTTCAACACTTCATCAGAAACTGAAGTTCATAAGAAATGACAAATTGGTGACCGTATGTGGAGAACGAGCTCTGATCGTCAGCAACCTATCATCATTCTCCGACATAGAACCAAAAGAAGTTGTTGGAACTAAATTCCAAGCACTTTCCTTAGACAAAGGAAAGGAGAAAGCAGCGTCTATCTCTTCATACAAAGATGCAATCCAAGTTGTGAAGGATGGCACTACCAGTGGTTGGGGGCACATTAATATTCCTACCAACAACAAGAACAGAACAGGAGTTGGATTCTTTCCAACATCATCAAAAGCTATCCCAGGGATTGAGGTAGTTCTCCCTATTCAAGAAACTTTCTGCAGTGGAGGTTTTCTTCAACCTGTTCAACAAACAGTCAATACCATCGGTACGGAAAACACCGATGAAGAGGAATGGTTATCCTATCTTAACAGAGCAGGATACATCTCCCTACCAGAGTCTAATCCACCTTGCTGTTATCCGACTAAAGGATCTGAAAGTAAGACTCAACCAATCAGTGATGAAGTTACTGACAGCTTCACCACCAGAAGTCATGGTTCATCAGAAGAAGTTCCTTCTATCCCCGAAGAGACTTGGGATACATTAGGAGAACCAAGCGGAAAATTCGACTACATGGTAAAATACTCCGCTCCTGAAAGTTCAAGAATCTCTCTTGAAGACATTGTTCCAACTGGATGGAACATTGATTATGAGTACCTCTCTCAGCCAAAAGAGATGTATAACCCTTGCTATTCATCATCAACATCTGGTGAAATCATCATTGAGGATTATATCTCCAAGTCACCCTCCGAGGCTACGGATTTAGAGTTCACATATCTAGTCAATGCCATCTTGGGAGAAGAGCAAGACCAAAATACAGAAGAGGATGATCTCGAAAGTGTCTCCGACAACGAGTCTCTCCATTCAGAAGATTGGAAGTTTCCTCAAAAGAAAAACCGACATACTCCACTTGGAAATGGGTATGCTCACACCGCTCAGTCTGCTGTAGTAGAAGAAGATCGTCTGAGTGTTGCAAAGACAGTGGTTGGTAAATCAAGACCTACCACAGGCCAGCTTAAGCCTAAGGTTCCAGATTACTTAGTACACAATGGGGTTCGCCACTACTGGACAGCTGTTGAAGTTTCAACTGTTGTTCGCACTCCTAAGTAGGAACTTTCACCGTTATTTTGTCCTCTCACCATAGCCCAGGGTGAAGAGATGTTTCATAGGGCTTTGCATTTTACTATTTCTTAGAAAAATGTCCCTCTTTGCTTCGCCCAAAGCAATAGAGTTTTGTTTTATAGGGTCTTTGTTTCAAGAAATGACTGTCAATAAATAAAAATGTCATTCTGTTCCTTCGTTTAGTTTTTCCTTTTCTTTTTTCGGAAATTGGTAACCCTAAAAAACACCCTAAAAAACATCAAAATATTCCATTAACTGCATATACCGAGTCTTCCCTCGTTGTCTAAATAAAACTTATCACACATATGCAGATTAATCATAAAATACCCCGTTGAAACGTGCGACCGTATGACTTCTCCAAGCCTTGAGTTTCCTGTATTCGAGGCAGAGGAAGAAGAAGACGAAGAAATATCAAAGGAAATTTCACGGTTACTTCAACAAAAGGAAGAGGCCATTCAGCCATACAATGAGCCTCTAGAGATCATTAACCTTGGTTCCGATGGAAATAGAAAAGAGGTTAAGATTGGAGCTTCGCTCAGTTCAGAGATCAGAGAGAGTTTGATACAGCTGCTCAGAGAATACTCAGATGTCTTCGCTTGGTCTTATCAAGATATGCCAGGGTTGGATACCAGTATAGTGGAGCATCACTTGCCATTAAAAGCAGAATGCCCTCCGGTCAAGCAAAAATTAAGAAGAACACATCCGGAGATGGCCATTAAAATCAAAGAGGAAGTTCAAAAGCAGATCAATGCAGGTTTCCTCGTCACTTCAGAATACCCTCAGTGGTTAGCTAACATTGTTCCCGTTCCTAAGAAAGACGGAAAAGTCCGCATGTGCGTCGACTACAGAGATTTGAACAAAGCTAGCCCTAAGGATGATTTTCCTTTACCACATATTGATATGTTGGTAGACAGTACAGCAAAATCCAAAGTTTTCTCGTTCATGGACGGATTTTCAGGATACAACCAAATCAAAATGGCACCTGAAGACATGGAAAAAACAGCTTTCATCACCCCCTGGGGCACGTTCTGCTATCGTGTTATGCCTTTTGGACTGAAGAACGCAGGGGCAACTTATCAAAGAGCTATGACTACACTTTTCCACGACATGATGCATAAAGAAGTGGAAGTCTATGTGGACGATATGATTGCCAAATCAGAAAATGAAGAAGATCACATACAGGATCTGACAAAGTTATTTCAACGCTTACGGAAGTTTCAGCTTCGCCTGAACCCCAACAAGTGCACCTTTGGTGTCTACTCAGGAAAACTCCTTGGTTTCATCGTCAGCAAATGAGGAATTGAAGTAGATCCAGACAAAGTCAAGGCAATTCAAGAAATGCCTTCACCCAGAACCGAGAAACAAGTTAGAGGATTTCTTGGACGTCTGAATTACATCTCGAGATTCATATATCTCATGACTGCAACTTGCGCTCCTATTTTCAAACTTCTACGGAAAAATCAAAGTTGCGTCTGGATGGACGATTGTCAGAAAGCGTTCGACAGCATTAACGAATATCTGCTCGAACCACCCATCTTGTCTCCTCCAGTGGAAGGAAGACCTTTGATAATGTACTTAACCGTCTTAGAAGATTCCATGGGTTGTGTCCTTGGACAGCAAGACGAGACAAAGAGAAAAGAGCATGCCATTTACTACCTGAGCAAGAAATTCACTGATTGTGAATCCCGCTACTCCATGCTCGAGAAGACGTGTTGTGCTTTGGCCTGGGCTGCCAAGCGTCTCCGCCAGTACATGATTCGACATACTACTTGTTTGATCTCTCATATGGATCCAATCAAGTACATCTTTGAGAAGCCTGCCTTAACCGGGAGAATTTCCCGTTGGCAGATGTTGTTATCAGAATACGACATTCAGTATCACGCACAGAAAGCCGTGAAAGGAAGTATTCTAGCTGAGCACCTGGCTCACCACCCACTCAATGGTCATGAATCAACCAGTTTCGACTTTCCGGACGAGGACGTCATGTACCTCAAGATGAAAGATTACGAAGAGCCACTACCAGACGAAGGACCTGAGATAGGATCCCAGTGGGGCTTAATCTTTGACGGAGCTGTCAATGCTTATGGACGAGGAATTGGGGCAATCATTGTTACCCCTCAGGGTACCCATATTCCATTTACTGCCAGATTAACTTTCAAATGCACAAACAATGAGGCCGAATATGAAGCTTGCATCATGGGTCTCGAAGAAGCCATGGATCTAAGAATCAAACACTTGGATGTATATGGCGATTCTGCTTTGGTCATCAATCAAATCAAAGGAGAATGGGAAACACGCCAACCAGGGATAATTCCTTACAAAGACTACGCGAGAAGATTATTACCTTCGACAGGGTAGATTTTCATCACATCCCTCGTGAAGAAAACAACTTGGCTGATGCATTAGCCACACTCTCTTCCATGATTAGGATAAATCATTGGAATGACATTCCTCAGATCGATGTTATGCGCCTGGATAGGCCCGCTCATGTTTTCACAGTAGAAGCAATCATCGACAACAAACCGTGGTATCACGACATCAAGAACTTTCTTCAAAAGCAAGAGTACCCTCTTGGGGCGTCAAAGAAAGATAGAAAGACTTTGAGAAAGTTAGCTTGTAGATTCTTCCTGAATGAAGATGTTCTGTACAAGAGAAACTTCGACATGGTTCTGCTCAGATGCGTCGACAGAAAAGAAGCAGAAATACTCATGAGAGAAATACATGAAGGTTCCTTTGGTACTCACACCAATGGACATACCATGACAAGGAAAATACTGAGAGCAGGATATTATTGGCTGACGATGGAGTCAGATTGCTACCAGTACGCAAAGAGGTGTCACAAATGCCAGATCTACGCCGATAGAATTCATGTGCCACCATCTCTTCTCAACATACTCTCTTCCCCTTGGCCTTTCTCCATGTGGGGAATCGACATGATCGGAATGATCGAGCCAAAAGCGTCCAATGGACATCGCTTCATTTTGGTAGCTATAGACTATTTCACCAAATGGGTTGAAGCAGTTTCATATGCGAATGTTACAAGACAAGTCGTCGTCAGGTTTATCAAGAATCACATCATCTGTCGCTACGGCATTCCTAGCAAGATAATCACTGAAAATGGGTCAAATTTGAATAACAAAATGATGAAGGAGCTTTGTGAAGAATTCAAGATTGAACATCACAACTCATCTCCTTACAGACCAAAGATGAATGGAGCTATAGAAGCAGCTAACAAAAACATCAAGAAAATCATTCAGAAGATGGTCATCACTTACAAGGATTGGCATGAAATGCTCCCGTATGCTCTTCATGGTTACCGTACATCAGTACGTACTTCGACTGGAGCAACTCCTTTCTCCCTTGTATATGGCATGGAGGCAGTCCTACCAATAGAGGTTGAGATTCCATCAATGAGAGTCTTGATGGAAGCAAAATTAACAGAAGCCGAGTGGTGTCAAAGCAGATTCGATGAATTGAACTTAATCGAAGAAAAGCGCATGGCAGCTTTATGTCATGGTCAGCTATGTCAACAAAGAATGAAGAAAGCTTTCGACAAAAAGGTCCGACCTCGCACAATCAAAGAAGGCGACCTTGTACTCAAAAAGATTCAATCTTTTCTCACAGATTCGAGAGGGAAATGGACTCCCAATTATGACGGCCCCTACGTGGTCAAGAGAGCTTTCTCAGGAGGAGCCTTAATACTCACGACTATGGATGAAGAAGAATTCACTCGTCCTGTGAACGTCGACGCAGTCAAGAAATACTTCGCCTAAATAAACAAAAGAACAGCTCGCTAAGTTGAAAACTCGCAAAGAGCGGCTTAGGCAAAAAAGAGCGTCTTGGTGAATCGAAAACCCAAAAGGGCGATTCAGGCAAAAGTTAGAGACATAAAAAAAAAATCAATCCCGGTAAACTTAAAACCCGAAAGGGGTAGTTTACGCAAAAGTTAGGGATATATGGCAAGTAACTGTGTTCAGGACAAACTTGATCATTCAAAAATCCATAGCGGAGTGTTCATTAGCAGTGGGTCATCTTCTACGAAGCACGAATACAGCGCAACTCGGAGTGGAAGGGAAAGATAACGGTCGTCACGTTTCATCGTAGCCCTTTTCCCGAAAATTACCAATTTCCAACTTTGTAAATACTCCATGGAATCGAGCATTTGGCTGATTACCATTCCATATATAATAATTTGAGCCTTGTGCTTTTCTTTGCAATCTAGTCTTATTCAGTTTCTTGAAATGCATTTCAAGTTTAAAACAGTCATTTTCTTGAAACAAATGTTTTCATAAAATAAAATGAATTTACTTGCAAAAATAAAGGTGAAATTTCTTTCTGAGGTTTACAAACAATAGGAAGAATGCAAACAGTTGCTCCGAGAACGGTTGAGACTCCGGGAACCAAGGTTTCCCCATGAGGTCGCTTTGCGAACATCTCCCGATGACGGATCTTTACTTCAATTCATACTACTTACTTCGGACAGCGGACAACTGATAACCAGATATTCCCAACAGAGTTCGAACTACAAGAAGAGGACATCTTCTGATCAACAAGAATTCAAGTCGTATCATAGGATTTTACATCCGCGACAATTCTATTCACATTCACTTTACATTTTATCATTGTCATAATATTCATGCATACATTACATCATAACTGCATAGTCGAGTCAGGCTTTGGTCCTGTGAATGCCTAAGTCATTAAGGCATGAACTCAAGTTTCCCCTGCAAGTTCTGGAGAAACTTTTTCCTTCGAGACAACAGTTCATACACAAGGATCTCCCCAAGCAAGTCAACAGATGGTAGTCTCCCTCAAGGAGATAGTTTGTTCACTTCTGGAATTCCTCAACCGAGATTCTCCCGCAGAACGCCACTCGACAGTTTTCTTCAGATAAGATAGTCTGCTTCGCATTTTGGAATTCCCTAGAGGGTCGATGAGCAGTTTCTCTTCTCCAAGTAGTGTGGATTCCTCGACATAATTGACAAGTGGACGTTTTTCCTCCTAAAAAAAAACAGTTTGGTATTTCTCCAGCAAGGTCGAGAGATGCCACTTTTTCGTCAAAGAAAATAATTCAGAATCTCCCAGGAGATCGACAAATGATTCCCCAGCAGAATCAGTGAATGGTAGTTTTTGTCCAGAAGATAGTTCAGATTCCCCAACAAAGTCAGCAAATGGCAGTCTCTTTCATCAGAAGACAGTTTGCTCACTTTCTATCATAACAGAATCAGCAAATGGCAGTCTCTTTCATCAGAAGACAGTTTGCTCACTTTCCATCATAACAAAGTCAGCAAATGGCAGTCTCTTTCAGCAGAAGACAGTTTGCTCGCTTTCTTTCATGACAGGGTCGACAAATGGCAGTCTCTCATAGTAGAAGACAGTTTGCTCCCCTAGCAATTGGCAAATGGCAGTCTTTTCCCAAGAAAAGACAGTTTGTCTGTTAAATACTCAAGAGATCGACAAATGGCAGTTTCTTCAAACAATTTGTCTGTTTCTGGGATGTTTAATTCCCCACAGAGTCGATGAATGGCAGTTTTCCTATTAGGAAAACAGTTTGTTGATTCCCCAGGCATCAGTCGACGAATGGCAGTTTTCATCCCGAAAACAGTTCGTCCGCCTTCAAACAAAGTCATTAGCCCCTCAAAAGATCATGAGGCCATATGACATTCTTTCAAAGACGTCAAGTCAAAAGGGAAGATGGTGAAGTTTCTCTACAGCCGTCAAATGGCATCTTACCTCCAAGCGCTGGTAAGAAGTTTGACGAGGAAACAAACCTTTGAAGTTTCTTTACTACCGTCAAATGGCATCTTACCTCTAAGCGCTGGTAAGAAGTTTGACGAGGAAACAAACCTTTGAAGTTTCTTTACTACCGTCAAATGGCATCTTATCTCCAAGCGCTGATAAGAAGTTTGACGAGGAAACAACCCTTGAAGTTTCTTTACTGCCATCAAATGGCGTCTCATCTCCAAGTGTTGATGAGAAGTTTGATGAGGAAACAAACCTTTGGAAATTTTCTCTTTATCTGAGATATTGTCCAAACACAACTGAGACTAGTTTCGAGATATGGACATCCGAAACGAGAGGAGGTTGTTTACCTTTTTCTAAGTGTCAACACTTAGTTAAAGAAGATGGATTGCGCATTCTACGTTGCCATCCATTCACCTGGATCCACATCAAGTATTTCTACAGGAGTTTATCTCCTCATCCCCCGCCAAGTGCGACAACGGGATCAAATCATGCAAAGATTTTATCATCTCAGGAGTGCCCAAAATTCGGGCATTCTTTGATATTTAAGTCTCTTTTACGCAGGAGAGATCGAGATCTCAATCTCTCTCCCTCCAGATAAAAGAAACTTAAATAGGGGCATCTGTCATACCCTAATTTTTGACCCCCCTGAGATGACATATCTTCAGGATTTTCATCAAGTCAAAGCAAGTACCCAGAGCAGTCTGACATTCAATCGAGGGTGTTCAAAGACAAGAAAACTCAGGCAAAGGGTTTTGAGACTCAAGAGCTTCATTATTTCACCTATGATTGATTAGACACCCAGTCATCTAAACACAGAATTACTCAGATTCACAGACTAGGGTTTTGAGCCTTATCAAGGACTAAAATCAGGGATCACCTTTGGGAAACCATAAAAAGCCCCAGGGGATCATTCAAAGACATCAATCATCTTCAAATAACCCATATGACAAGATCCACTGGACATCACACCTCAATTCAAAGTCTACAGTCATCATTTTCATCTGGTCAACAATTAGGGTTTTTGACCTAATTCACCAAGATAGTTGACTTTTAATCAGGGCATAAATCCAAAACTCAAGACATGATTCAAGATTCTCTACTACCTCAATATAATCCATTTACATCATTCATTTGAGGAAAAGATCTTGTTTCTACACAAAAGCCCAAAAATTCACTTCGTCAGGAAAAAGTCAACTATGTGGGATCATCATTGACTTTTAAGGTTTTTGGTCAAAAAATGACTTTCAAAGATCAATATCATCAATATATGGATGTCAAAGTCATTTGACCAAAGAAATTCAAAGAAATTCATCAAGGAGCAAAAAGTCGGGAATTAGGGTTTTTGAGGGCATGGTGAGAACTCAAAATTTCACCCACACAACTCAAAAAACTTCCAACATGAAAGATGTAGATCTTGCAAAATAAAACAAAATCTTACATAAGAACTTTTTTCAAAAGATCAACCATTTAAGGGTTTTGAAAATTTTGAAGTTTTAGGTCATAAACACTTAGAAAATTTTCTAAGTGTTTTAACCTAGTTTTCATCCAACTTTGGGCTCATTTTTCACAAATTTCCCAAATGATTCTGAAGAAGACATAAACTAATGATTTGAAGTAAATGTTTAGGGGTTTCCAAATTGTGTTCAACCTTCTCCAAATTCAATTTGAGCTAAGAGTTATGCTTGTTCAAAGTTGGCCTCATGAAGTAAAATTATAGGTCATGCATCATTTTTGAAGTTTGAAATTTTGTGCACATGACATCAATTATGGATGCTACACGACCCATAACATATCTGAAACAATACCATGCATTCATTTTCACCATGCCATAAGAATTGAAGAAGATTCTAAAAACAAGAACATGTGATTATGTAATGATTACATTTGTGAATTTATGGCAAATTGATGAATCACCCAAGGAATCTTCTCACCAACCAATTAGAGCTTATTTCTGGCTCAGAATTGTCCCCTAAGATCAAGCAAAATCGAGGGCTAGGGGATTGATCAAATGGAATCAAAATTCTCATCATTGCACTTGGGATATTCTTTGAATTTCTTCATGGCTAAGAAACCAAAACTCTCCCATTAATCAAGCTCACTCTCTCAATCAGTACTGAACCAATTGGCTATAAATAGAGGCCTCATTCTCATTCAAAAAAGACACCAAAGCAACATAATTCTTGCTTTCTCTTTTCTTTCTTCATACTTAGTTTTTTCAAAGGTCCTTTGGCAAGAAGACTCGGATTCTTCAAACCAAAGCTCTCTCTTTGAAAATAAGTATTCAAACACATTGAGGGAGGCATTTAGGAGTGATCCAAACCTCTGGAACACTTCTGGGCGTGGAGAATCATCACCTTCATCTCTCATTTGGAGCACTTGCAGTTGGAGGACCATGGAGTAATTCAGGAGTTTTCAAGCCAAGCCAATCATCCAGACACACTCCTCAGGTCATAGTGAAGCTAACCAGATGGTTGCAGCTCATCTGTAACTCGAGAATCATCACCCTCCATGTTCACTTGAAGCTGAAATCGAGGGAGGTCCATAGAGCAATTCAGGAGGATTCAAGCTCCAATAAGCATTCAGTTAGCATCATTGAGTCTCAAGGAAGCTATTGAGATTATTCATTCAAGCCCAGGTGCTCTCTAACATCCTCACAACCTTCATTTTCAGAGGTAAGTTTCTCAACTCCATCCCTTTAATTCGTGTATCTTTTTGGCTAAAACTCAACACCATTCTATTCAGCATCATAAGAGGATTAAAAACCCTCTATCATCAGTCATTTATGCTTCAGTATAGTCATTTAATTTGAATTCCAAATTTTAGGGTTCTTCACGTATTTTAGATAATTCAGTAGATATAGTTAATATAAATTCATAATAGTTACATATCTAGAATCGTGAGTGAATTTAGAGCAAGTTTGGTCTTTATATCGTTGCAAATGGTTGAGAATTGAGAGAGTTCATAAATTCAAATTGTTGGAACTTGAGGAAGAAGATGACAATGGTGGTGGCGCGCAAATTTCAAACCTCAGGGCATAGTTTATTTTATATTTAATGATAGGTGTTTCATAAACGACTGAATAACTTGCCCCAGTGGCCACACATGCGCTCTTAGTCTCCTCATGCCTCAAGTCTGGGGTTCGAATCCCCCTCGCCCCAGACTTTTTTGTTTCTTTTATTTTTCCATGATTTACCACTTGTTTGAAAATATAATGAACTGGATGTGTGACAATAACACCAAGCGCGCGTTGGCCCAGTGGTGTTATTTTGGGTTAGTGACTTGGAGGGCGTGAGTTCAATCCCTCTAGGTGACAAAACATTATTTTTTATCACTTATTTCCTTCAATTTTCTCACAACTTCACACAATTAATTAACCTATCAAACTAATTTATTTTCACTTCATTTTTCACACACTTGTCATTTAATATATCTATTTTGTGAATAATCAAAAAAATCATAAAAATATTATTTATTTCATATATTTTTATTAGGTTTTAAATAGTATGTTTTAAGTGTTTTATTAAAAACTTTAAATATATATATTCACTTTGTTTTAACCTAATCATTTTGTAAATAAAGTTTATGATAAAACCCTAATTGTTTAGGTCTTAATTAGGCATAGATCTTCATCTTTACCTTAATTAAGTTGACTTTTGTCAAATTTCAAAACTGTTTTCAATCTCCGAATAAATCAAATGATTAAGGTTTTCAAACAACAAAACCTTGTATCATTCCAAATCATTTTTCAAATTGCTTTTACACCAGTACTGTAAAGTACTGGGCCTCTAATAGAGTGTAAGTCCCAAACACCTTCTCTTCTTAGCTTGTTTTCAAAACTGTATTTTCAAAATCTTCTTTCTGTTTTCAAAACATTCTTCTGGTATTTGAAGGGCATTATTCCCGGTGAAACTCTTCAGATACCTATGTGACCTTTGTCCATCTTCACTTCTTCTGTTTTCAAAACCATTAACTGTTTATCATATATATATTCAACTGTTATCCACCAATTACTGTTGAGGCTCTGTACATACTTCTTCAAAGGCCTCCACTCCATCCAGGTTAGGCTTTACAAGCTTTCAATTTACAGTCTTTATTTAAATTACTGTCAAATATAAACTGTGCATGTATATTAGTTTAGAACTACGTTTGAGTATAAACCCTAGGACAGTTAAACTGTATATATATTATAGGAATATGACCTAGGATTGAGAATGTCTTCCCGGTGAAGGCTCCATCCTAATTAGAGATCTGTAGTTCAAACCCCCAAGATGAATTATTCCCGGTGAAACATTTTGGCAAAAACCTTAGAATCCAAAAAATAGGACACATCCACCCAAAGAGGAATTATTCCCGGTGAAACCTCTTACCCATTTGCTTATAGCCAAAATAAGTTCAAAACTACATAGCTTTCTCTTGTGCTACAACAAGGACCCTCGATTAGCCTCCTCTTGGGCTTTGTACAAGGACCCACAGGCTTCTTAAAAGCATTTCCAGCTTCCTCTTGAGCTTGTATACAAGGACCATCAGGTTTCTTATAAACATAGGAACAGGTCTTTAGTTACCTTTTAGCCTACCCTGGTGAGTTTCTTCCAATTTAAACCAGACTTTAAACAAGCTAAGTTTGTCTCAATTTTACATTGAGTACATTTTGGAATGAGAGACATGGACAGTCTCTGTCACCCTTATCTTCATCAATCTTCCTTAGTAGAGTCTAGGATCCATATTTGTTTATCCTCAGTAAGAGTCAGCCTTCATCTTGGGCTTTAAACAAGAAATCTCCACTAGATAATCTTTCTGCCAATCCCCTGGAAAGGGTTAGCCTCCAACACATTCCTTCATTTCAACAAAATCCCTGGAAAGGGTTAGCTTCCACACATTCCTCCACTTTAACAAAATCCCTGGAAAGGGTTAGCCTCCAACACATTCCTTCATTTAAACAAAATCCCTGGAAAGGGTTAGCTTCCACACATTCTTCCACTTTAACAAAATCCTTGGAAAGGGTTAGCCTCCAAAGTCAATTAAAATCAACCTCCATTTAAACAAAACCCCTGGAAAGGTTAGCCTCCAAAGTTAATTAATAAAAATGTCAAAAAAACCAAAGATTCATTCTCTTAGGAGATAATTTCCCCAAAAGAGTCAAAACCCTTGGAAAGGGTCAACCTCCAAAAAAAAAACATGATAAAATCAGTCTTTTAACAGACAAATTCACCAGCTGAGTCAAAATCCCTGGAAAAGGTTAGCTTCCAAAGAAAAACAGTCTTTTTTAATCTCCAGTTGAGTCAAAACCAACAAAAACAGTTAGCCTCAACCTTGGGCTTCATACAAGGCACCAAACAATAAAATTTCCCTATCAAGAGTCAGCCACAACCTTGGGCATTGTACAAGGCAGATAATAGAGTCTCCCCAGTGAGTTCTTCATCATTCAGTTAGCCACAACCTTGGGCTTTGTACAAGGCAGAAAATAATGTTTTCCCTAGCTAGAGTCAGCCACAACCTTGGGCTTTGTACAAGGCACATAAAATAGAGTCATTCATTCAATTATTCTCAGCAGTTAGCCACAACCTTGGGCTTTGTACAAGGCACACAAATATAGTCTCCCTAAGTAGAGTCAGCCTCAATTCTGGGCTTTGTACAGAACACCAAAATACCCCTGTAATTAATCCCCAGTGGAGTCATCTCCCAGAGTCAATGAATAATAATAATTAATTAATCAATCAAAAAGCCTCAAGCTTGGGCCTCATACAAGCCAGATAAAGTCAAATCTTTTATACAATAGATAGACATAGTTTATCTCTATAGAGAGATATTTTTACTACTCTACCACATTCAAACAAACATTACAATTTCAATTTTAATCAAGTCTCCCATTTAGGATTTTGAAAGGCATGAGCTGGCAGTAAAACCCATACATGTGGTAACTTTCCCTAATTTGGATGAGCATCTTTCTTTCATTTAAGAGGCATTTGACTGGTATACTTGCACATACACAAGTAAGGTCCCCCTCTTGAATGAAGTGAATTCAGTTATTCTGTCACTCCTTTAAATTTTTGTGGTAGAATAGTACAAATACCTCTCTGTAGAGATGATTTCATGTCTCTTTACTGTAAACAGAGATTTAATTCCAAGCTTCAACCTTGAGCTTCAAGCAAGGCACCCAAAAACATTAACTTCCCTAGTTAGTTCCCCGAACTACATTAAGCTCTGACTTCCACTAGGGATATGTAGGCATGAGGTTCACAAGGAATCTCAGCGAGCTAATAAAATACCAAAAATAGTCAGTTTGTCTGTCTGTCTGTCTTTCTTTTATTCAATTCAATTCCTTCTCCTAATACAAAGGAGAAACTTTCCCAATCATTAGCAATAAACACAATCACAATGACACAGAGAAGGTTCCTGTAGAGTACTACAGATATGTAGGGTGTTTAAACACTTCCCTATATATAACCGACCCCCCGGACTCCAGAATTTCTAGTCTAGGTGAAATCCCCACACTTAGCAAACTCCTAGGGTTTAGTTGAGATCTTTTTCCCCTTTCCTACTCGTAGGACAAATAAGAAAGTTCATGTGATATCGTAGGAAGAACTTAAATAAAATTCATCCCACCACGGGCGCATTCTCCTTCCAAATTTTGCGTGAAGGGTATAGCGTGCCGTCCTCCCAAGTGAAACGGGGAGGTAAAGAAAACGACACCACACCTGCCGCCATTCATGCTTTCACCTCTTTTAGGATTTATATAAGGATCCAACTCCCACCATCCTTGTTGATATTTATTATGCCATCCATGCTTGGTGTGTGAAGAAGAAAGGGATGCTATTTTGTTGTGTGCATTTTCTATACTCTTGGTTGACTTCCCATCTCTACAAAGCTAGTTGTTTTATTAAAGAATTGACTAGAAATGATTGGTCCCAAAAATTAAGGGCTCTCAAGGCGGATTCCATCCTTTGGTATGCAAAGAAATTAAATTCCGATACGATTATTTAAAAATGTGGAGATTTCAACAATGTGCCTTTAATGGGAACATTAGGATGCATTAATTATAATCCTATTCTAGCATTGCGCCAACTAGGCCATTCCATGGATTGTGAGCCTCCCAAATCACAATTGGAGGAATTGCTTTTGCATGACAACGGAAAAGGGGAACCAAGGACTTTAAAGAAAATAATTCAAGCTTGGAGACATGTGCAAGCAAAGAGTTTTGGGCCAAAGAACATCATTGCTAGAGAACCTTATACTAGGTGGGTTCAAGAAAGAGTTGGAAAGATTTTTCTTCCTTTTGTTATGGATCCCGCATACAAGCCTGATTCTCCTAATCCTGTTCCTCTATCCATCGAAGAGGTAGAAGGGATCAGGGCTGCGCTAGAGGCGTCCCGAAAGGAAAAAGAAAAATTAGAGCTTGACATACATCAACTTACCAACGAAAGGAGCCTAGTACGCTTTGACCTTAAAGAGAAAAACCAAGAGCTTCAAGCAATGAAGGAAGATAATGATAGGCAAAGAAGTAAAAGGAAACGTGCAACCGAAGGAGTTCTAAGTGCTAATTACAATTTAGAAGCATATAATGAGAAGTTGGAACAAGCAAATCTAGAAATTGCATGGTGGAGAAGACGTTACGAAAAAGCTTCTCATGATAAAGCGGAATCCGAGAAAAATCTAGAAACCGTGGTCTTTGAATTAACTGATAGGACTAAAGATCAAGAGGTGGAAATAAGGGATCTAAAGTTTGATCTTCAAGAAGCTCGCAATTATGGACAACAAGAGCGCGCAAGAAGAATAGCTACGGAGGGAGCACTTTTACAGCGCATCGGTGAGTACGATAGGGCACTTCAAGCTATGGCAGCACTTAGGCAAGTGTTCATAAGGCAAAGAGAGATGTACGAGGCAGCCATGGATGAAAGAGATCATTGGAAAAGGCTTTACATAATTGTTTCTACGACAAATGAACATGTGAGCATGGTTCCTAAGATGCTTGAAGACTACGAAAAATGCCGCGATAATTATGATAAGCTAGTCTTCTTGTGTAATGATTTAATACAAGACATTCCAAAGAGTTTGACAAAGTCGGAATCATCTCCTATCATCCTTCCTGAAGAAGTCAAAGAGTTTATGGAGCTTTGTAGGGATATGGTGGACAAGTTCCGAGAAGACGTCCAAAAGCGTTCCTAGTTTTATTTTATTTCTTTGTTGCTTTTATTCCAAGTATTTTAATTTCAGTTTCCATTCCTATTTGTGAACCAACAATAAAGTGGTATTTTCTTTTAATTAATAAAGTGTGTTTATTTTTCGCATTACTTATTGTTCCTATAATATTCACCAAATAATTATAAAAAAAAAGAGAGAAGAATAATTATAAAAAAAAAAGAGAAGAATATAAAAAAAAGAGAAGGAATATATATATATATATATATATATATATATATATATATATATATATATATATATATATATATATATATATATATATATATATATATTTACTATAATAATGTGGATAAGACATGAACATAGCATAAGCATAACATTCATATCATGCATACCATAATTTATTTTCAAAGCATTAAAAGAGAAAAAACTATCTTTATCTCCAGTCACACCATTGGAGAAGGCAACCAAGCAATCATACCACCATACCAAACTCGTGCTCAGAAGAAGAAAGCTATGGAACAACTAGAACAAAATCAAGCCGCCCTTCGCGAAGAAGTAACTCAGTTGAAAGGTACTGTAGATGAGATTAAGGGAGGAATGGCTCAGATGTTGAGTTTCATGAAGGACATCAGGGATGAACAGGAAAGGGCTAGGGAAGCTCGGAATCAGTATGAGGGAATACCAAACAATGGCAACCCGCTGTTAGGATTTGTTCAGGGCTTCGACGCTCGCAAATCAAATGCTCACTCCTCTAAGAGAGTTACCAGAATCCATGAATAGGGAGAAGCTTCCCATGAAGGATTCATTCCCACCACTCAGAAAGAGGAGGCGCCTCGCAAGGTTCGCATCCCTGCTAACAATCCACCTAAGGATGAAGATTACGTGGATTTACAATATGGGGAAGTGGATGAAACAAATCAGGAACCCCAGCATAAGCAAACCCAATCCAATTCTGAAGAAAATGCTAGAAATAGTGGACAGATCAAAGCGTTAGAAGAAAGGCTGAAAGCAGTAGAAGGATATGATGTCTTTGATGTGGATACCTATGAAATGAGCTTGGTTCCGGATTTGACTATTCCTCATATGTTCAAGATACCCAACTTTGAAAAATACAAAGGACTTACATGCCCAAGGAGTCATTTACGCATGTACGTCAGGAAGATGGCTGCTTATGCCAATGACCAAAAGCTAATGATACATTTCTTCCAAGACAGTCTAAGTGGGGCATCTGTTGAATGGTACATGCAACTAGAAAAGACACATATCTGAAGCTGGAACGACCTTGCTAATAAATTCTTAAAGCAATACAAGTACAATCTAGACATGGCACTCAATCGAATGCAGTTACAAAATTTGTCCCAAAAGAAGGAAGAATCATTCAAGGAATACGCCTAAAGATGGCGAGAAATGGCGTCCCGAGTCCAACCTCTGTTGCTAGAAAAGGAGCTGGTTGACATGTTTATAAGAACTCTACAAGGACCATACTATGACAAGATGATCGGAAGTGTATCCTCAGGATTCTCAGATCTAGTGGTCATCGGAGAAAGAATTGAGGATGGAATCAAAGATGGGAAGATACAAGGAGCATCATCTAACTCTTATCACTCAAAGAGGCCCACCTCAACCTTCGCTAAAAAGAAGGAAGGGGAGACCAACACAGTAGTGCATCAAGAGCCTAGACCTCCTATGTCTTACTCACCGCAACAAAATAGATTCCTAGCGCCACAAAGGAAATTCGACCCATTGCCCACCTCCAGAAGTGAAATACTGAAATATCTGGTAAATGAGCAATTTGTAGAACTCAGACCTATGCCACCTCCGATTCCTGGAAAAGTTACACCCAACTTCAGACCTAATGAAAGGTGTGAATTTCATGCCAATTCTCCTGGACACACGTTAGAAAAATGCTGGGCTTTCAGGCACAAGGTTCAAGACCTAATCGAGTATGGGGAAATTGCTTTCGACAAACCTAATGTGAAGACAAATCCCATGCCTCGTCACGATGGCACAATTAATGCAATCAAGGTCGTCACTGAGCAAGAGTTAGTTCAACAACAGAGTTCCCCTATAGATGCCCTCAAGAGGTATCTACTCGCAAGGGGGTTCGTCCTAGAACATAACGAGGCTTTTAAGGACACCCTGCAGAGACTCGTGGACCAAGGAGTAATTCAATTGAAAGAACATCCCGAGGAGGAGTATGTGGCCATGCTGGAGAGGAACGAGCCATTGCTAATACCTATTCCAGGAGCAAGGAAGACATTAATCATCCCCTGCGCCAAAGCACCATTGATGATACCCACGCAAGTACACACTAGGATCATCCCAGTCAGAGATCCATATCCTTTGGATAAAATGAAAGCGGTCCCTTGGGAATATGATTCTAGTAGTAATACGGAAGTTGTAACACCCCCAATTCTATACTAAGCAAATAAGGCATATATTCGCATAAATCAGAGTAAAGAAGCATGCATCTCACGAGGGCGTTACACATAATTCAAAATAGAACAAATATTTTATCTTTAAACATGCAATGGTCATTTCCAAATAACACGGGAATTTAAATAACATGCAAACCACAGCGGAATAATCATCTCATCGAATAAATGGCAAAATAGGATGATTCCCATACATCATCCACCATGTCTCAACATCTTGGCTCAAGGCCACACATTAACCAGAATAACATATTCAAATACAAATTCAATATGAGTAAACAAACATCTCATAACATCGAGTCATAAAAACATAAAACCCAACTCCCATGTGTTACATATGACCAGAGCACAAGTGACTACTTAGTCACGACATTCTACTAGAGATCTAAATCTCGATGCTAAGCCTCCTTCGAAGCATCACTATCCATGGAACCTGCACGTTACCAACAAAGGATAACATTCAAACAGAAGGGTGAGAATTCAACTTCTTATAGAAAACATGAGAATGGGAAATGTAAAACACAATAAGAATACATTTCAAGAATTCATCACTCTTCACATAAACATGCATCATATGCCATTAATCAAGATTCACATGTTCATGTCATACAACATAGCTCATTCAATTCTAAGTGATCAAACATGATTCACATGATTCACATATATATACATATATCATTAATACATATAAATTCACATCTATATCACATGTGTTCCAAATCACATATATCACATTCATAACACAACAACAATTCATATCAAATGAATCACCAAATTCACTTATCACATCTCATACACACATAACAATCACATAATTGCATACATTCAAACATCACATAACACAAATGTGACTCAATGCAAGACATGTGACTCTATGCATGTGGTACCCAATGTGAATCCAATGTTTCACCGCTTTCCGATTCAATGATTAGAATCCAAGCCACGCTCCCGATCCGGACAAGATCAAAGCCAACACGCCTATTTCCAATTAAGGATCACGTCTGCTACGCCTATTTCCATTCAAGGATCAACGTCTCTTACCATGTGAACCCAAGTTTCACCGCTTCCACCATAAAGCCGACCATGCTATGAATGTATGTACAATTACCAACAACTTATGCAATTAAGATTATCTCATCAATCTTAACTTACCGCATACCACAATAATTCAACTCTATGAATTATCCGCCAATTGTACACAACATTCACAACACAATTAACAATTACAACAAGGCATAACAACCATCATATATCAAATCACAATCAACATGCATATATTACCACACATCTTACCAATAGTTGTTATTCATTACATACCAAAACGTAACGCACATAAAAGCATTTACAAGTATACAATCCACATCTCAATACATACACCTTTAAATGCTCATTATCAACAAGACACATTCAAATAATGCATATAAATGTATATTTATAGTCATTAAAACATATCATGGATATCACATCACTTAACACATATATGAATATTAACCACAAGTCTTATTTCATAATACACACATAAGTAATCCCATGTTATCCATATATTAACATCCCATTCAAACTATTCCACATCAACTAGCATTTAGCATTCAATCACATAAATCATGGTTGTCATATCACATAATACATCCATGAACATTGATCATGCATAGTTCATCCATAACATACACATATAGGTAAATGTTATTCTCAATTATCATCATAATTTATAAATCAAGTGTCAATCCATTCTATCCTATCATATAGACAATCTCATTAGCTTCCCAACGCTTCGAACGGCGCATAAAAGGGAGTTACGGATCAAAAGTTATGATATTTTAAAGTTTGGAAAAATCTGCCTACAGCAGGATCCGCCCAGCGGCCAGCCAGCGGGCTTTACAGTAACATTGGTCTTCGCAGCTCCGCTTAGCGGCCAGAGTCCCGCTTAGCGGCCGTGCGATTATGCAGAAAAACTCAGCAACATACAGAACTGCGAAATCACACACCCACCACTCCAAATCACTCCCAAACATCAATAAACATCAAATACAATCAGTATTCATCATTATTGAACAACATATATCATCAAATCATGTTTAATCATGTAAATCCATAGAAATATCATAGAAATTAGGGTTCATACATTTCTCATGAAATAGCAAGGAATGAAGAGATTCACACAACACAAACATTACCCAATCATATAGTCTATAAGAACTTGTATTCAAACCGTTACCTCTAACTCTTAAATCCACCCTCTTCAAGAAATCTACAATTTCCTTCTTCTTCTCTTCTATGTTCTTTCTCCTCTATTCTCTTCTTTCTCTTCCTTTGCCCCAAATTGTGTTATCTCTAAAACCCTAGTTTTCCTCTTCTTACTATCTTTCTCTTAATGGGCTTAACCCACAATCTATTCTTCTAACTAAATTAGGCCCATCAACTAATATCTCATAATATTACTAATAATTCAATTAATCCAATTAGCACAAACCTCAATTAAATAATATCATACTAAATAATTGAATAACATGAATATATAGTAAAACACCAAATAAAACTAATTAAATAAATAGCTAATAAAATCGGGATGTTACAACTCTCCCCCACTTAAAAGATTTTCGTCCTCGAAAATTCTCTTCAAGCACTAACCCCAAGTACAAATCCTTCATTCAACCTTCAAGTACTTTCTCTTCTAATCTCAAATCACTCCGCAACCTTTTCAAAATCCAAAAGAAAACCTTGGAGTTTATCCAAAATAATACTTGACGGAATACCATGCAAACACATAATCTTCTCGATGTATAACTTAACAAGTCTTTCCATCAAATAATCCATCTTTATCGGAATAAAATGAACACATTTGTCCGTCTATCCATAAAAATCCGAATCGCTTCACAATTACTCGACGTTCTCGAGAAACCCGAAACAAAATCTGTAGAAATGCGATCCCACTTCCACTCGGGAATAGATAACTGTTGTACCAACTAAACGGTTTCTGACAAGTCCAACTCATATACACAATTCTACCATATCCCTCTCCATACTTTACCACTAAACATTTTCCTCAAATCTTGTTGCATTTTAGTAGCATTATAATGTATACTCAAACCATTACGATGTCCTTCATTCAAAATTCTCTTTTCCAACTTCCAAGTATCAAAATGCAAACTCGATCATGGCCTTTCATGACTCTAATCTCGTCAATCCGAAATTGATTACCTTTACCTTGATTAATCAATGTCATCTCACCAACCAATTGCAATCCAATCTCTGACTCTCTCTACTCTCGTTAAGAACACCAGACGTAGGCTTCAATAATACTAAGCTTACCACAAGAAGACGTCGCTTCACAACCAAACTCAAATCTCGAAAACTGTTCCAACCATTTTCAACTCTTGAATCCTTAACATAGAGATATACAATGATTTCCTACTCAATGCATCGGCTACAATGTTCGCTTTTCCAAGATGGTAATTCAAACCAAAATCCTAATCTCTCAAGAATCCAAACATCTTCTTTACCTCATTCTCGACTCTTGTAGTCACTATGTGCCTCAATTTTGATCTAAACAATAATGCTTCCAAAGTTTCAACACAAACACAACGGCGGCCAACTCTAAATCATGTGTCGGATAATTCCTCTCATGAAATTTAAGTTGCCTTGAAGCATAAGCTACCACTTGCCCTTTTTGTATCAAAACGCCTCCCAAACTCAACAATGAAGCATCACAATACACCACAAACGGTTCAAACAAATCCGACAAAATCAAAATAGGAGCAGAAGTCAATCTTCTCTTAAGCTCTTGAAAATTTGCTTCACATTGCGAAGTCCAAAAGAAAGCTTGACCTTTCCTAGTCAACAACGTCAACGACAAAGATAACTTAGAAAATCCCTCCATGAACTTCTTGTAATAACTAGCCAAATCAAGAAAATTCACTTCCTTTAACCAAAACTCACACTTCGAAATCTTAGCAAACAACCTCTTCTCTTTCAACACCGACAACACAATTCTCAAATGCTCAGCATGATCATCTTCACTCTTAGGATCAAAACATCCTCAAAACATTACCTCATTAGGAATTTCCTTCTTCTTACTCGACAAAACAAGTGCAACTCTATGACCATACACTTAGACAAATGAACCTCTTCTCAACAACTCCTCAATTCGACTCTTCAACCTCTCCTTAGTCACTTTGCAAAATACCAATTTAGCAAGAGAAGTTTATCTCATCCAATACGATCTCGTTTTCTATCAACAATAGATTAAGGGTGATCAAGTCCTCAATTTGTCAATAGACAATCGAAAATCATAATGAAACATAAACCATCATTACTAAACCATAATAGTGTTCCTTCAGAACTCACACTCGAAATTACTTAACACACCAAGATCCAAAATCTTCTTAAGATTACAATTACTTGCTTCAACTCCAAACAATTCATACCAAAATTCTCATCAACTTGCTCTAACGAAAATAAACTAAATCAAATCAATTCCCAAAATCTCTACCAAAGATACTCAACAGACAATTCGAACATACATGGGAAGTAGAAACAGAACCCATAGCAGGTGTATCAATAACCATACTTCTACGCATATCAGATAACACAAGATTCAACCTCTTAGCACAATCCAAAGAAATAAATGAATACGTTGCACCATTATCAATAATAAAGCATGTACCTCAGATTAGCTTATCCTTAGCAATGGTATTAGCACCAGACAACGCAAGTACTTCTCCTTCCGCTTGTTCCTTCTTCGGCTTGTCACACTTGGTACAAGTAGAAACCTCTTTCTTACACTCAGCATCACGATGACTTTCAACATCACATCCAAAACACTTAAGTTGAGTAGGAGTCCCTCCCCCACTTAGCTTCTTGCCAAAACCAGATTGTTTCCTCTTGACATCATAAGGTCTCCCACTGGATTGTTCTCTTTCTCGTTTCAACTCTAGAAACTCCACTTCTTTCTTCCCACGCACATCTTCTGGAAAATAGTTTTCCAAAAATGCATCACGAAAAAGATTCCAAGTGACTTCAATACCTTCTCTTTCAAATCTCTGCACAGTATTACTCCACCAATCGTCGGCTCCTTTCGTCAGCATATGAGTACCCAACTGCACCTTCTGTACATCCGTACAAATCATGATTTGAAAAATCTTTTCCATTTCTCTCATCCATGCATGTGCTTTGTCCGGTCCATACTTTCCTTCAAAAGTCGGCGGATTGCACCTTAGGAATTCTCCGAAATCACAGAACTCATCCTTCCCTTCATAACCGGAATTCTCTTGCGGCACTTGTCCAATCGCACCAGTCCACCTCATCACCGCCTCAACATTACTATCAACATTCCTTCCTGCAGCCATTGTTCTAAGACGTCCAACGACCGACAAACAAACAGTATCGATCGTGTCAGACACACAAATCCAATACAAAAAGGATAGGAAAACATAAATGACCTGGCCAACTGACCGACCGTGCTCTGATACCACTATGTAACACCCCCAATTCTATACTAAGCAAATAAGGCATAT
Source organism: Vicia villosa (assembly GCF_029867415.1). NCBI lineage: Eukaryota > Viridiplantae > Streptophyta > Magnoliopsida > Fabales > Fabaceae > Vicia > Vicia villosa. The sequence goes on along the minus strand of NW_026706224.1, from coordinate 199,964 downwards.
ATTCGCATAAATCAGAGTAAAGAAGCATGCATCTCACGAGGGCGTTACACATAATTCAAAATAGAACAAATATTTTATCTTTAAACATGCAATGGTCATTTCCAAATAACACGGGAATTTAAATAACATGCAAACCACAGCGGAATAATCATCTCATCGAATAAATGGCAAAATAGGATGATTCCCATACATCATCCACCATGTCTCAACATCTTTGCTCAAGGCCACACATTAACCAGAATAACATATTCAAATACAAATACAATATGAGTAAACAAACATCTCATAACATGGAGTCATAAAAACATAAAACCCAACTCCCATGTGTTACATATGACCAGAGCACAAGTGACTACTTAGTCACGACATTCTACTAGAGATCTAAATCTCGATGCTAAGCCTCCTTCGAAGCATCACTATCCATGGAACCTGCACGTTACCAACAAAGGATAACATTCAAACAGAAGGGTGAGAATTCAACTTCTTATAGAAAACATGAGAATGGGAAATGTAAAACACAATAAGAATACATTTCAAGAATTCATCACTCTTCACATAAACATGCATCATATGCCATTAATCAAGATTCACATGTTCATGTCATACAACATAGCTCATTCAATTCTAAGTGATCAAACATGATTCACATGATTCACATATATATACATATATCATTAATACATATAAATTCACATCTATATCACATGTGTTCCAAATCACATATATCACATTCATAACACAACAACAATTCATATCAAATGAATCACCAAATTCACTTATCACATCTCATACACACATAACAATCACATAATTGCATACATTCAAACATCACATAACACAAATGTGACTCAATGCAAGACATGTGACTCTATGCATGTGGTACCCAATGTGAATCCAATGTTTCACCGCTTTCCGATTCAATGTTTAGAATCCAAGCCACGCTCCCGATCCGGACAAGATCAAAGCCAACACGCCTATTTCCAATTAAGGATCACGTCTGCTACGCCTATTTCCATTCAAGGATCAACGTCTCTTACCATGTGAACCCAAGTTTCACCGCTTCCACCATAAAGCCGACCATGCTATGAATGTATGTACAATTACCAACAACTTATGCAATTAAGATTATCTCATCAATCTTAACTTACCGCATACCACAATAATTCAACTCTATGAATTATCCGCCAATTGTACACAACATTCACAACACAATTAACAATTACAACAAGGCATAACAACCATCATATATCCAATCACAATCAACATGCATATATTACCACACATCTTACCAATAGTTGTTATTCATTACATACCAAAACGTAACGCACATAAAAGCATTTACAAGTATACAATCCACATCTCAATACATACACCTTTAAATGCTCATTATCAACAAGACACATTCAAATAATGCATATAAATGTATATTTATAGTCATTAAAACATATCATGGATATCACATCACTTAACACATATATGAATATTAACCACAAGTCTTATTTCATAATACACACATAAGTAATCCCATGTTATCCATATATTAACATCCCATTCAAACTATTCCACATCAACTAGCATTTAGCATTCAATCACATAAATCATGGTTGTCATATCACATAATACATCCATGAACATTGATCATGCATAGTTCATCCATAACATACACATATAGGTAAATGTTATTCTCAATTATCATCATAATTTATAAATCAAGTGTCAATCCATTCTATCCTATCATATAGACAATCTCATTAGCTTCCCAACGCTTCGAACGGCGCATAAAACGGAGTTACGGATCAAAAGTTATGATATTTTAAAGTTTGGAAAAATCTGCCTACAGCAGGATCCGCCCAGCGGCCAGCCAGCGGGCTTTACAGTAACATTGGTCTTCGCAGCTCCGCTTAGCGGCCAGAGTCCCGCTTAGCGGCCGTGCGATTATGCAGAAAAACTCAGCAACATACAGAACTGCGAAATCACACACCCACCACTCCAAATCACTCCCAAACATCAATAAACATCAAATACAATCAGTATTCATCATTATTGAACAACATATATCATCAAATCATGTTTAATCATGTAAATCCATAGAAATATCATAGAAATTAGGGTTCATACATTTCTCATGAAATAGCAAGGAATGAAGAGATTCACACAACACAAACATTACCCAATCATATAGTATATAAGAACTTGTATTCAAACCCTTACCTCTAACTCTTAAATCCACCCTCTTCCAGAAATCTACAATTTCCTTCTTCTTCTCTTCTATGTTCTTTCTCCTCTATTCTCTTCTTTCTCTTCCTTTTCCCCAAATTGTGTTATCTCTAAAACCCTAGTTTTCCTCTTCTTACTATCTTTCTCTTAATGGGCTTAACCCACAATCTATTCTTCTAACTAAATTAGGCCCATCAACTAATATCTCATACTATTACTAATAATTCAATTAATCCAATTAGCACAAACCTCAATTAAATAATATCATACTAAATAATTGAATAACATGAATAATTAGTAAAACGCCAAATAAAACTAATTAAATAAATAGCTAATAAAATCGGGATGTTACAGAAGTGACAAACATCATTGGGCCTGGAGGTATGACTTGTAGTGGTCGCATATTCAATGTTGGGAAACCGAATGAGAACTTAGCACAAGCAAGTAATCAAGCTACTGTGGTCCCGACTGAAGAAGGCACAACCAAGGATAAAGAGGTCGCTGACAAAGACGCTGAAGAATTCTTGGCATTAATCAAGAAAAGTGATTATAGAGTGGTGGACCAGTTACACCAAACTCCATCTAAAATATCATTCCTCTCGCTACTAGTGCACTCGGAGAAACATCGAGATGCCTTGTTGAAGATCCTGAATGCCGCGCACGTGACCAAAGACATCACCGTGAACCAATTCGATGGAATGGTGGATAATCTTACTGCTAGGGCATGTTTAAGTTTTAGTGAGCATGAGCTACCCTCACAAGGGAAAGAGCATAACAAAGCCCTGCATATCTCCATACAGTGTGGGAAAGCTCATCTATCTAGAGTTCTGATTGACACAGGGTCATCATTAAACGTGATGCCTAAGGCCACTCTCAACAAAATAGCCTTGGAGGGTCTGGTAGTTAGACCAAGTCGTCTAGTGGTCAAAGCCTTCGATGGGTCACAAAGTCCGGTGTTTGGAGAGGTTGACCTCCCTGTGGTAGTTGGTCCCCATACATTTTGCATCAATTTCCAAGTAATGGAGATTGAACCTGCTTATACCTGCTTATTGGGACGTCCCTGGATTCATTCCGCTGGGGCAGTTACCTATACTCTGCATCAGAAAGTAAAATTTGTGGATGGAAACTCTATAGTGACCGTCAATGGAGAGGAGGATATATTTGTTAGCAATCTGGACTCGTACCGATACATCGAGGCCGAAGAAGGGGCATTAGAGACTTCATTCCAAGCACTAGAGATAGCAACTGCTGTCACACTACCAATTGAGAAAATACGAAGAATGGTAACATCCTGGAGAGATTTGCAAGACATGGAAATGGAAGGCTGGGGCAAGATTCCAGAAGTACAAGAGAAGAGAGATCGTCTGGGGTTAGGATGCCAACCAACAAAGAAGGCTGCAAAGGAAGAGCAACGTTTCCCTCCAATCGCGCAAACTTTTGTCACATGCAGATATGAGCATGTATCCTTAATATCTAGCATGGAGGGTACATCCAACTTCATCCGAATGATCAGACCAGGAGAATAGCTCCAAAATTGGACAAGCCTGAAGATACTAGAGATAGTTACTATTTTAAAGTAATTTGTTTTGTCGTGTGTTTTATTTCCCTTTCAATTAAATAAAAAAAAACAATGTCGCTCATGCCTCGCCCGAAGCATAGAGTTGGTTTGTAAGGGCCCCATTTGCTTCCAAAATTTGAGTTTATTAATAAAATTATTGTTTGCATTGGGTATTGAAAACACCGTCTCGTTCTTGCATTTACTTTTCTAAAATGACAAATAACATTCTTGCATAGAACAAAAGCACAATCATAATTGCATACTAAAAACAAAACATAAACATGTGCAGATCACCTTCTAACATCACCGATAATAATACTGCTGAAACTCAATATAAACTCGAGGCTCTCGCTAATCAGTCTGAGGAAGGGGATGAGGAAGACGATGGACTTCCGGAAGAATTGTCAAGGCTAACGAACAGAGAATCCAAAAGCATGCTCCCCCCTCAAGAAGCCATTGAGATCATAAACTTGGGCACCGATAAAGAACCCAAGGAAATCAAAATTGGGGCAACACTGAACGAGGACATAAAAGCAACGCTGGTCAAACTCCTCCATGACTATGTAGAAATATTCGCTTGGTCATATCGCGACATGCCTGACTTGGATACAGACATCTTCGTACATAGGCTACCGCTCAAAGAGGGGTGTACACCTGTCAGACAAAAGCGCAGAAGAGTTCGACCCGACATGGATAGTAAAATCCGAGAAGAGGTACTCAAGTAGTTTGACGCAGGTTTCCTTGCCGTATTTGAATACCCACCATGGATCGCCAATATAGTGCCAGTTCCTAAGAAAGATGGGAAGGTGCGCATGTGTGTTGATTACAGAGATCTGAATAAGGCAAGCCCAAAGGACGACTTTCCATTTCCACACATAGACATACTAGTGGACAATACCGCACAAGCTTCAGTATTCTCATTCATGGATGGATTTTCTGGGTATAATCAGATCAAAATGGCTCCCGAAGACATGGAGAAAACCACCTTCATGACATCTTGTGGTACTTTCTGTTACAAGGTGCTGCCTTTTGGATTACGAAACGCTGAGGCAACGTATCAACAAGCTATGGTCACGCTGTTCCATGATATGATCCACAAGGAAGTCGAAGTATATGTGGACGACATGATCGCTAACTCCTGTACTCAAGAGGAACACATTACGCACTTGCAAAAGTTATTCGAACGCTTAAAGAAATTCAAGCTAAGGTTGAATCCGAACAAGTGTACATTTGTGGTGAGATCAGGAAAGCTGTTGGGATTCATAGTAAGCCAACGAGGCATAGAGGTAGATCCTGACAAAGTGAAGGCCATACAAGAAATGCCCGCTCCAAGAACAGAAAAAGAGGTTCGTGGTTTCTTAGGTCGTTTGAATTACATCTCAAGGTTCATCTCGCACTTAACTGCCACATGTGAGCTCATATTCAAATTACTAAGAAAAGATCAACCAATCAAGTGGAACGACGATTGTCAAGTAGCTTTCGAAACCATAAAGCGTTATTTACAAGAGCCACCGATACTCGTGCCTCCCATATCAGAAATACCTTTAATCATGTACCTCACCGTCCTCGAAAGGTCTATGGGATGCGTACTGGGGCAGCAAGACGAAACTGGCAGGAAAGAACACGCTATTTACTATCTTAGCAAGAAGTTCACTGATTGCGAATCTCGATATTCACCGTTGGAAAAAACATGTTGCGCCCTAGCATGGGCCTCCAAAAGTCTAAGGCAATATATGCTGAACCATTCCACATGGTTGATATCGAGGATGGATCCTTTGAAATACGTGTTCGAAAAATAGGCTCTCACAGGAAGAATCGCCAGATGGCAAGTGCTACTATCAGAATATGACATTCAATACGTCACTCAAAAAGGAATAAAAGGGAGTGTACTGGCAGAACATCTGGCTCACCAGCCCATCGAAGAATACTAGTCTATGAAGTTCGACTTCCCTGATGAGGACATTATGCTAGTAAGAGACTATGAAATACCTGGACCCGGTGAAGGACCCGAGCCAGGGTTGGTGTGGACCCTTACGTTCGATGGAGCCTCAAACGCATTAGGACATGGAATAGGGGAAGTCTTGACATCTCCTGACAATCGTCACATACCCTTCACTGGGAGATTATGTTTCGACTGTACCAACAATATTGCAGAATACGAAGCATGCATATTGGGGCTAGAAGCTGCGATCGATCTACGGATTAAATTACTCAAGGTATATGTTGATTCAGCGTTGGTGATCCACCAAGTCAATAAAGAATGGGATACGCGAGATGCAAAGCTAATTCCATACCGAGACCTCATACTGGAACTAATGGCTGAGTTTGAGACCATCACTTTTAATCACATCCCGAGGGAGGAAAATCAAATGGCCGATGCGTTGGCAACACTCTCCTCTATGTTCAAGGTAACCTGTCCAAATCAAGAACCTTGGATAACGATCAGACACTTTGACGAACCAGCCTATTGCCTTACGATCGAAGAACAACCCGATAACAAGCCCTGGTACCATGATATTAGGAAATACTTGGAGAAACAAGAATACCCAGAGAACGCCTCCACAATTGATAAAAAGACACTAAGGAGGTTGGCATCTAAGTTCTTCCTAAATGGTAACGTCCTATACAAGCGAAACTACGATTCAGCGTTGCTAAGATGTGTGGATAAGAATGAGGCCAAGGAGATCATCAAGGAGGTCCATGAAGGAACCTTTGGAACACATGCAAACGGACATTCAATGGCAAGAAAGATATTAAGAGCAGGGTACTACTGGTTAACAATGGAGGCTGATTGCTTCCAATATGCAAGGACATGTCACAAATGCCAAATATACGCCGACAAAGTACACGTACTGCCAAATCCATTGAATGTGCTGAGTTCACCATGGCCGTTTGCGATGTGGGGGATTGATATGATAGGAATGATCGAACCCAAGGCCTCTAATGGACAGCGATTCATATTGTTTGCCATTGACTATTTCACCAAGTGGGTCGAGGCTGCTTCCTATACTAATGTAGCAAGACAAGTGGTTACCCGGTTCATCAAACATAACCTCATATGCCGATATGGGATTCCAAGTAGAATCATCACCGACAATGGGTCGAACTTGAACAATAATATGATGAAGGAGCTGTGCAAAGAATTCAAAATTGAACACCATAATTCTTCACCATACAGGCCTAAGATGAATGGCGTTGTTGAAGCCGCAAACAAAAATATCAAAAAGATAATACAAAAGATGGTGAAGACGTACAAGGATTGGCATGAAATGCTCCCCTTCGCCTTTCACACCTACAGAACTTCAGTGCGCACATCCACAGGGGCAACCCCTTTCTCTTTGGTCTATGGTATGGAAGCAGTCCTTACCATCGAAGTAGAGATCCCCTCTTTAAGAGTCCTAGCTGATACAAAGTTAGAAGAATCGGAATGGGTAAAAACCCGTTTTGATCAGTTGAATCTCATTGAAGAAAAGAGACTGACAGCTTTGTGTCACGGACAACTCAATCAGAAAAGGATGAAAAAGGCGTTTGATAAAAAGATTTGTCCTCAAACTTACAAAGAAGGAGATCTCGTCCTCAAGAAGATCTTACTACCCCGACTCGATGCCCGAGGAAAATGGACACCTAACTATAAAGGTCCATATGTCGTCAAGACAATATTCTCAAGAGGAGCACTTGTCCTCACCACCATGGATGGAGATGAGTTGTCGCATCCAATCAATTCAGATGCAGTCAAGAAGTACTACGCATAACGGGGGCAAGATCCCAAACTAGATCCAAGATGATTCATAAAGGATAAAAAGTCGTGCAATCACCAACTTCTGAAGTCAAAGGATTACTGGGGCCCTCGATAATAAAAGAGCGATAGCAGTATTAATATCATCTCTATTTGTCATTTTTCTTTCTTCCCTTACTTTTTGTACATTCGCCAATTCAAGGCAATAATCAATAAAAGTTTTTTCCCTTTCACACTGTGTCTTTCGTCATTTCAATACCAAGTGCAAAAGAGTAATTTATTCCTCATAAACTTTAAACTGTGAATTTAAAACAAGAAACTTACAAATCATTAGACCAAATAAAGCGGATAAGACCACGACATCTCTGGCAGTCAATACACGCCTGGTGATATGACAGTTCCGAAAACACTGCAATATCCCAATAGACTAACCTCAGACGATTTGAGTTAAGATCCACAAAGCTACTCGAAAGGTTTTAAACAAATCCAATGGGTGACAAAAGATAGTACATCGAAGTCATCAGACACATTCATATTCATATACACTCACATACGCGCCATTTGCATACATATTCATCCATTTACAACGAATCATAGGCATACGCATTTGCAAGGCATCATTCTACAGGAAAAGCGTGTTTCCCAACTTGTTTCCTCTGAACCCTTTTAGATCCCATTTCAATTTCAATTTCAAACCAAATCGTGACCTTCGCGTTACGTCTTATCACGTTAGTCTTTTATCGATGAGATGGCACCAAGTTCTTTGGTACGTAAGTAACCAAGACTCATTTTAATTTCAATTTCAAACCAAATCGTAACCTTCGCGTTACGTCTTATTACGTTAGTCTTTTAGCGATGATATGGCACCGAGTTCTTTGGTACGTAAGTAACCAAGACTCATTTCAATTTCAATTTCAAACCAAATCGTGACCTTCGCGTTACGTCTTATCACGTTAGTCTTTTAGCGATGATATGGCACCGAGTTCTTTGGTACGTAAGTAACCAAGACTCATTTCAATTTCAATTTCAAACCAAATCGTGACCTTGTCGTTACGTCTTATCACGTTAGTCTTTTAGCGATGATATGGCACCGAGTTCTTTGGTACGTAAGTAACCAAGACTAATTTCAATTTCAATTTCAAACCAAATCGTGACCTTCGCGTTACGTCTTATCACGTTAGTCTTTTAGCGATGATATGGCACCGAGTTCTTTAGTACGTAAGTAACCAAGACTCATTTCAATTTCAATTTCAAACCAAATCGCGACCTTCGCGTTACGTCTTATCACGTTAGTCCTTTAGCGATGATATGGCACCGAGTTCGTTGGTACATCAGTACCAAAACTCATTTCTATTTCAATTTTAGTTTCAATCCCAACCATGACTTGTTGCATTAGTCCCTGAGCGCAATAAGTTATGTCATATCACGTTAGTCCCTTGGCAATAGTACAGAGCTTTGCCTCTCCGCAAATAGGGATTTACTCTCCAGGCTTCTCGAAACCAGTTCACCACGTCATACATGTATCAGAGCAACGCAGTGTATTCTTCCAGCAACGCATCTACTCTACATTCCACGGTACCAGCAAATTTTAGGGCATTTTCAGTGTTCAATAATCTTCCACCTTCAAACCGCGATAGGCAAGCATGCCTATCCGGTTCTTCCGGTTTAAGAAGATTGAACAGGGGCAGCTGTCATATCCTAAAATTTGCCTATTCATCCCATCTACAATTAGGGTTCTATCCAAATAACATCCCATAAGTCAAGAATCTCCTGAGGCTAGGGTTTGAGGTTCTCTTGAGAATATCAATAAGATAAGGGCCTCAATAAAAAGTATTTGGATCATAATGACCTAAGATAGCTCCAGGGCAAAGATCAAGGCTCAACTCCAAAAGTTACCTGCTCAAACAAACTCCAAGATTCATAGTCAATTGATTAAACCTAAAAGTCAACCACAATCAAGCATGGTCCAAACCTCTGATCATTGATCAAACATCAAGTATAGAAGTGTATATCCATCATTTGATCAAAATTTGCTCATGATTTATCAGTAGAAACTCAGAGATGAACAAATACAAAAAGGTTCAAATTAGGGTTTCTCTAGGAGAAAGTCAACTCAACTTTGACTGGCCATAACTTTCACATGGAACATCAGAAATTCCCCACTCAAATCCTATTTGGGAGGAAATTGTATTCTCTACAACTTTGTCTCTCACAAGCCAAGGCTAGAAATGATTCATTTGAGAGGTATAATGCAAAAGATTACAGGTCCTTTTCAAACATCCTTCAAAAGCAGTTTTTTGTCAAAGAGGATATGGTCAAGATAAAAGCTCCAAATGAAAAATATGTTCCAAATGGCTTATAGAGGACCTCTTGAGGATTCCAAAAAGTCCTAGAACTCCCTCATAGCTTAAAAATAGAGTGAGATATGTTTGGTCAAAGTTGGGTAATTTTAGAGGACCAAATGTGAAATAAAGGAGGTCCAAAGTGAATTTCTTGCAAGTGGGCCTATATTTGTATGACTGAAACTTTATCCACAAGTTATCCAAACCATATGCCACAAATTTCACCTTTTATTTATTTTTTATATGATTTTTATTTCATTTAAAAATGATTTAAAATAATATAATTGAAGAAAAATCAAATATTATGGTAAAAAGATTCACATTGATCATTTCCAATCACAATTATGGCAAAATAATGAAATATTTTCGTGCACAATTAATTAGGAAAAATTGGTATAATATTTGACAAAATTAGAAAGCTTCCAAATCAAATTTTTAATCAAATTTCTCAATATTGCAACATTGGATTCAAGTGAGATTTTGGACTATTTTGTTAACCTAACTCGTTGCCTATAAGTACCTAACAGATATCACATGAATAGGGGTTGGAAACATTCTGCATAGGCATAGATTGAAGAACTCAAATTTCACCAAGAAAGTGAATTCGGTTTAGGAGCATTCGTGGCTTTCAGGAGGTTCTAAGGATTATAAAAGGTTCGTGGGATCATTCTAAAGCTGTCTGGATACTCACGCTACGTCAACAACCCCAGAACAACCTCCATTAAGCTAAAGTAAGTTGCTATGAATTCTTGATCGATTAGCATATTACGTGCATATCCATGACGTTTTGATTGTGTGTTTGACTTTGTTTTATTGCTATGGATATTTCTGGATTGGTTAATTGAGTTTTTGTGCATCATAACGTGATTGTCCATTGGAGGCCGAGTGAGGTTTCTAGGGTTTAAATTGGGGGTTTTTTGTAGGGGTGAAATTAGGGCAAGATAATAGCATGGTTAGGTTCGTGTGATGAAAACAAGTAGATCTAAGGGGTCGCGAAATATTTTTATACCAAGGTATTCTATTTGCTATTCTCCAGGTATGAAGGCCACGAACAAAACCCTAGCCAGTTCGTAGCTAAATTATAAGAGTTTTTGCAGGTCTGGTGGGGAAGATGATGAGTTGTCACTCTCCAATTCGCCAATTCGAATTTGCGCGCACGTTTGTTGTGACCTATCTAAAGTTTGTATGTATTGAATCAGGCACGTATAATAAACAAATAGCTTGTCTGGTTGGGTTCGTTGGACACGCGCGTGTGAGGGAGAGGTCGCAGGTTCGAGCCTCCCCTCCAACATATATTTTTCTAAATTGTTTCTATGAGATCTCATGCACCCATAGCCCTATGTACCATCATACGCCCTCAGATCTGGTCCCTTGATTCACTATCCGTCTGGATCCTACGTACCTGAATTAGTCCCTATAACATGTACCCTCAAACCAACCTCATTGAATCATAATCTCAATAAACTAAAATTATTTTAATTAGTATAGTTATTTTAATTAATTCCTTTGTTAATATAATTGGTTACATAATAATAATTATTTTGATAAATAAAATTAATATTTGACATTTATATTAAAAAGTCATAATTTGTTGTTCGTTCCGATTAAATCGATTAATCGCTATGGTTAATAATAAATTTTAATTAAAATGTTATTTAATTAAAATATAATTAGTTTCTATTTGGTTAAATGGTTTCGACTATTTTATTAGTCACGATGATTAACTTTTTTTTATTTTCCCCATTCCAATTCGTTGTTCTTTTAATCGAATTAATCGATTACGAGGGGTAACGATACAAATTAATTCATAAAAATTATTAAAAATAATATTATTCGTTGTTAGTGATAATCAAATTAATTGATTAAAATTGGTAACGATCTAACTATTAATATGTTAATTATGGTAATTGAATGAATCGGTTATCGCGGTTAATAGTACAAATTAAAATCAGGATTGTACGCTCAAACTCTAAAAAACACTTCCCAACAAACCTTTCAATTTCCTAACTATCATAGGCTATTTCAAAAGCCTTGAAGCAAGTTTTCAACCATCTCAGATCAAATTGAAATCCTATGGCGTACAACCCTTCTCCGAACTACGTAGACTCTGATCCTCCATAAGGAGGTACGTAGGCACTTGGCAACAAGGCGAGTCCCCTCCCCCATAAATCTCATTTTGTCCCGATTTTGCTTCTTTTTATCACAAACTTTTAATCTTAATAATTTGCTATTTACCCTATTAACTGTCTGTCATCTTTCTTTATATTAGCCATAAACCTAGGCTTTATAATGCAAACCTTAGGAAAGGGTTGAGGGTGCCTAATACCTTCCCTCGACCTGAATATAGTATCTTACCCTGATCTCTTAACCGCACGAGGTTTCCTATTTGCCTTGGTAGAATAGGTGGCGACTCTTAAACTTTAATTTTAGGGCAGGTTGCTACACATGTCAGGGAGTCAACTGATGAGGGTCAACTATGTGTTAACTGTAAGTGCAAGCATACACTCTACAACAGTTTTTTATTCATGGCAAACATCTTCATTGAACAAATATCAAGCAACAAGTGAATGATTAAAGGAAAAGGAAGTTTTTGGCACTTTTGGACATCTTATGTCGACTCAACACAAGCCTTGGTCGACCTAGAATACTACGTCCATTTTGTAGAAGAAATTGGTCCAGTTAGTTCGACCCTCTCTGTCTCTAGGTCGACGTAAACTGAAGGAAGCAAAAAGGGTTCACTTTTGTTTCATTTAGGTCGACTCAACCAACTGCCTAGGTCGACCTAAAACTGATGAAAATCAAAAGTACAAAAGTCTACTGATTTTAGGTCGACGTAACTGAAGACAAATTAGCAAACTATTGAATCTGTTCCATTTAGGTCGACCCAAGCATCGGGTAGGTCGACCTATCACGCCAAAAATTACAAAATTATGTGTCTGCCTTGAGCCAACTTTGCTAGCACCTATATATATATATATACATATATATCTTTTTCAACTAATTATTAAAGTCAACACCAACAACTGAAAGATACACAAAGTCTTCTCATCTTCTATCTTCTTCTCAACTCCAACATAATTACACATAACAATTCTTGTGGTGAGAGTTTGTGATCAAGATTGATAACGTCCATGGAAAGGAATTGAAGATTCTCAGTGGATGAAGACTTGTAGGGCTATTGGTGAATAAAAACGGCAGATATTGTCCTCCAAGATTGGTAAATTTTGGGGGGTTTTGTCAAGAGGATTAATCAACGATTCAGCTGAGTGTAGAAGTTGAAGAACAAGGGTTCGATCAATTCACAACACTGCAGAAAGGGAATCAACGACAAGCTCTTGGAAGATTCTTGATTTGGCTCAAGATCAAGGGGAAGAAGATACAAAAAATCAATATATTCTGTTTATTGTTATTGCTTTGTTATCTTCTAGTATAAACTCTTCTCTTTCATATTGAAAGATATCCCAATTCCCGTTTGGAATTGAGGGAAGATGTAGTCGTAGCGAGGACGATCGACGAACTTCCTGAACAATTATCGTGTTCTTTATCGCTTTTATCTTTTCGATTATGTTTTGCTTATTTTTGGTTATAATCGCAAATTGATTAACGAATCAAAGTGTTAAACTTGTGTGATAAAATTCTGCAAACACATCACAAGTCACCACACATTGATTCTTAACTCAATTTGGTTATTATACACCACGTGTTTGATATATTGCTTCTTTCATCAATCAAAGTCATTGGAAACAAGCTTATCCAAGTTAAACACTTAAGCGATTTATCGTAGCATAACTTGTTGATTCTATGATAGTATTTCCATCTTCACATCATAATCAGTTTTTGGTTTAAAAACGTATCTGATCCTTCCTGTAGCGGTTCGGAGTTGACGCATGTCGATTCCTAAACGCTTTCTTCAGATTTTTTAAGAAAACCGAAATAAATTCTGAAATATCTATTCCCCCCCTCTAGATACGTAAGCGAATTGTCTAACAAGTAGCATCAAGAGCTCTGGTTAATTCCTTGCTTCGAAAAACACTTATCTGACAAATGGCTTCCGGACCTAAAAGGGCTCACAATAGAGCTCCAGTTTTCAACGGTAAAAACTATAGCTATCAGAAGGATTGTATGTGTGTTCATATCAACTCCATTGATAGGAACATTTGGAAAGCCATCATTAATGGTCCTTTTCAAATTACCATGACCAATGCGGCTGGTGCTGTCATTCCTAAACTAGAAACTAGTTGGAATGCTGAAGATGAAAAGAAATATGGATACGATTGGAAAGCGATAAATATTCTGATCTCAGCTCTAGGAGTTGATGAATACTATCGCGTTTCCCATTGTAAATCTGCTAAGGTTATGTGGGACACATTACAAGTTGCACATGAGGGAACAGATGATGTCAAACTTGCTAGAATCAACACGTTAACTTAAGAGTTTGAACTCTTTCATATGGAAAGTGGTGAATCCATTGAAAATATGCAAAAGAGATTCGTACATCTTATAAATTGTTTAAATTCTCTTGATAGACCTGTTTCCAATGCAAATGCTACTAACAAAGTTTTAAGATGTTTAAACAGGGAATGGCAACCCAAGGTTACAGCTATAAATGAAGCAAATGATCTAAACACCTTAGACATCACCACTCTCTTTGGTAAACTTGAAGAACATAAGTAATACCTTAAATGCCTTGATATGCATGAGAAAAAGGTAAAGAATGATAAGAACATGGAGAAAGAGGTAGAGAAGAAGTCAATAGCTCTAAAGGCTTCAAGTTTCAAGGCCTCAAAGCAAGAGCAAGAGGATAGTGATACAAGTGATGAGGAAGACTCGGATGATGAGGAAATGGGACTGTTTGTGCGAAGACACAACAAGTACATAAGGAAAAATGGATAAAAACACTCCGACAAAAGTTTGATTAACTATAGGAAGCAATTCAACAAGTCCAAACAAGTAGATAACAATAAAGGAAAATCCAAAGGTCCTTGTTTCAATTGCGGCAAGGTTGGTCATTACAAACCGGAGTGTCCATATCTCAAGAAGGAGAAAGACAAGAATCAAAGCAAAACTCACAATAAACCTAGAAGAGCTTATATAGCATGGGAAAGTGATTCCTCAAGTGAAGACTCGTCAAGCAATGAAGAAGAATCTTCAAACTTATGTCTTATGGCTCATCAACACAAGAAAAAGAAACGTGCAAGTCGTCTAAAACCTGAACTTGTAGATAAGGTATCTCATGCTCAATTAAAATTAGCTTTTGAAGAACTACATAGAGATGCAATTGAGACTTTCAAGCTTTTAGCTTCAAATCAGAATTTTTTTTCTTATCTTGAATCAAAAGTTGAGAAGACCGAAAAGAACATGGAAGCCTTAAAACAATCTATGCTAGATATTCAAAAGAATAAAGTTGAGGAAGATCCTCCATCATGGTTTGGTTGTGAGACATGTCACATTTGGCAAAAAGAAGTAAAAGATCTTAAGGCCAAATTAGATAAGGCCCTACCACCAAAAGTGACTTTTGCTGTTGATCCAAATAAGTTCAAAAGATCGTACACTCCTCTATATAGCAAATACACTTTTGTATCAAAAGTATCAACTAGCAAACCAACATATTCTCATCATATTCTTGGTAAAGGAAGTTTAGGTAACCCATCTACCACAACCATATTTGTTGTATTACTAGTAGAAGGTCTTAAACATAATCTCTTAAGTATTAGTCAATTGTGCGACAAAGATTTCAAAGTAACTTTCACAAATTCTGGTTGCACAATCAAACATGTTAAAAAAAGAGACATTGTGTTTAATGGCACAAGGGTAAACAACATTTATATGCTAAACTTGGACGAAGTATCTAAGTCAAATGCTACGTGTCTTATTGCCTTAGGAGAAGACTCGTGACTTTGGCATAGACACCTTGCTCACATAAACTTCGACTTACTAAATAAGGTTGTCACAAAGGATTTAGTAATCGGCTTACCAAAAATAAAGTTTTCAAAAGATCATCTATGTGATGCATGTCAAAAGGGGAAACAAACAAAAGTTTCTTTTAAATAAAAAAATGTGGTTTCAACATCACGACCCCTTGAACTTCTTCACATGGATATCTTTGGCCCTTCAAGGACTAAAAGCATAGGTGGAAACATCTATGGTTTTGTCATTGTCGATGATTACTCTAGATTTTGTTGGACAATCTTCCTACCTAATAAGGATCAAACACTTCCAGCATTTACTCAATATGCAAGGTTATGGCAAAACAAAATGAACACCAAAATAGTTGCAATTCGTAGCGATCACGGTGGAGAATTTGAAAATTATCATTTTGAAAAATACTGTGATAAACATGGAATTGATCATAAATTTTCAGCTCCTAGAAATCCACAACAAAATGGTGTGGTCGAACGTAAAAATCGTGTTCTAGAAGCGTTGGCAAGAACAATGCTCAAAGAAGGAAATCTACCTAAATATTTCTGGGCCGATGCTATTAGCACCGCATGTTATGTTTTGAATAGAATACTAATTCGTCCTATACTAAACAAAAAGCCATATGAACTATTAAAGGGTAGAAAACCAAATGTGTCACATCTCCACGTGTTCGGATGCAAATGTTTTGTGTTAAACAACGGTAAAGATAACCTTGGTAAATTTGATGCTAAAGCGGACGAAGTGCATATTTCTTGGTTACTCTCAATCTAGTAAAGCATATAGGATTTACAACAAAAGACTACTTAGTGTTGAAGAGTCAGTTCATGTGTCCTTTGATGAATCTTACTCAAAATGTGTCGAGAAAGGTATCTATTTTGACAGTGCAGGCCCATCTACTGAAGATATTGTCAAAGAAAAGGAAGAAGAAAGTGAGATAATCAAAGCTGAAGATGCTAAGGAAAAGGAAGATAAATCTCATGACATCATTGAAAAAGAAAATATCTCAAGCAACGAAGAACTTCCAAAGGCCTGGACAAACGTAAAAGATCATCCAATTGACAACATCTTAGGTGACATCTCAAAGGGCATTATGACACGCTCCAAGATAAGTAACTTTTGCCATCATCTTGCTTTTGTTTCATAAGTTGAGCCGAAAAACGCTAAAGACGCATTACTTGATGAGCATTGGCTAACGGCCATGCAAGAAGAATTAAACCAGTTTAAAAGGAATGATGTATGGGACCCTGTCCCTCATCCGGGAGAACATCAAGTAATCGGCACTAGGTGGGTTTTTCGTAACAAACTTGATGAAAACGGAGTTATTATTAGAAAAAGGCTAGGTTGGTAGCTCAAGGCTACAATCAAGAGGAAGGTATTGAATATGAGGAGTCATATGCTCCCGTAGCACGTCTTTAGGAAATTCGCCTCTTACTTGCTTATGCTTGCTCAAAAGATTTTAAGCTTTTCCAAATGGATGTTAAAAGTGATTTTCTAAATGGTTATATTAATGAAGAGGTCTATGTAGCTCAACCACCCGGTTTTGAAAATTATAAGTATCCAACACATGTTTACAAGTTGAAACGTGCCTTATATGGTCTCAAACAAGCCCCTAGGGCTTGGTATGAGCGTTTTAGCAAATTTCTACTTAGTCAAGGATACTCTAGGGGTAAAGTTGATACTACTCTCTTCATTAAAAGAAAATAAAAAGATATACTTTTGGTTCAAGTTTATGTAGATGATATAATATTTGGGTCAACTAATGCAAAACTTGTCAAAGAATTTTCTAAGCTTATGCAGAGTAAATTTGAGATGAGCCTCATGGGGGAATTGAACTTCTTCCTTGGTCTACAAATCAAGCAGCTAAGTCATGGAACTTTCGTTAGCCAAACAAAATATTGCATAGAATTACTAAAGAGGTTTGGGATGAGTGAGGCAAAGGAGATTGACACACCTATGGCCACAAATGGTAACCTAGACAAGGATGAAAATGGTTAAGAGTTTGATGTATAATTATACCGAGGCATGATAGGCTCTCTATTGTATCTCACAGCCTCAAGACCAGAAATTATGTTTAGCGTATGCATGTGTGTAACATACCAATCGTGCCTAAAGGAATCACATCTAAAGGCTGTAAAAAGAATTCTGAGATACCTCTGTGGAACTACCACATATGGTTTATGGTTTCCTAAGGGAAATGAATGCTACTTGGTGGGATTCTCCGACTCCGACTTTGCTTGATGCAAATATGACAGAAAAATCACTAGTGGCACGTGTCATCTATTCTCAAATTCGTTGATAAGTTGGCACATCAAGAAACAAGTATCAGTCGCGTTATCTACAACCGAAGCAGAATACATAGCTGCCGGAAGTTAATGTGCACAGATATTACGGCTCAAATAGCATCTTATTGGTATTGGCATCAAACTTGACCGCATACCAATCATGTGTGACAACACAAGCACCATCAACTTAAGCAAAAATCCTGTTCTACACTCACGAACCAAGCATATAGAAATAAGGCACCACTTCTTAAGAGATCATGTAGAAAAAGGGGAAGTTGTGTTTGAACATGTTGAAAGCAAGAAACAATTAGCGGACATCTTCATTAAACCTCTTGCAACCGAGCCTTTCTTCAACATTCGCAGAGAATTAGGGATATTGGATATCTCTAATTTGAGCTAAATGTGGTTATGGCTATCTATTTATATTCATGTCTATATATATTTTACATTATTGATGCTAACATTCTGTTCTAGTGTAAAGGTAGTACGCGACTTGTCAAGAACCGTACTACATTGATCGAGGGAGCATCCTCTCCTTATATCTTGATGTCAAAATATCTAAAGTTAGAGAAAGTGGTAACATGTTTGTTGTTCACTTACAAAAATATTATTGATTCTGTAATATGATATCAATTAACATGCTTATAGTGACATCCTATGTGCTTATCATTACTTCTCAAATTACATATAAATTGTTCATCATGAGCATATTCTCATACACCTAGTCGTGTCAAATTGAAGAGTTATAAAATTAAACATTGCATCCGATATCTCAAACATTCACATTCATATTTTTATGTATCTGCTGCAATTCATGCATTTTGAGTCGACCTAAATCATAGACACGTGGACCTATTGAAGTTATTTTTAAAAAGAAGAAATCAATTGCCAGTTACGTCGACCTACCCCATCTCTAGATCGACCTATTCTACTGACAATTAAAAGATGAAGCCACTGCTTCCTTTAGGTCGACGCAGAATCCCTTTTAGGTCAACGCACTGAGACTTAAATTCCCAAATTTGGGCTTTTAGGTCGACCCGGACCATGCATTTCTTCTCACCATTCATTCATAATACATCATCCTCTCCCTCAACCCTAATCTCTCCTACAACAACCCAAATTCTTCTGGCATCAAACCTCTCAAATTCTCAGTCAACTTCATTTGCTTCAACATCTTCATTCAATCCATCTCAACATCATGCCTCCCAAGTCAAGAAAAGGAAAAAAAGTCGCATCCAGATCCGCCTCTCGATCGGTAAGTGCTATTGCCCTTGTTCATCCAGATTATAGGGCTGAATTTGAGAAATATCATCTGAAAAGGAAGATTATTAAGCAGTATGTGTACAACCCTAAGGTAGCCGACCGTATGAACATTCCGAAAATTACTAGTTTAGTTCAACATCAGAATATTGGTCAACTGTTGGAATGTGATACCACATATAACGAGGATGTTGTTCGTGTTTTCTATGTCGGTTTACAGACGGTTGATGGTTGTACTTTTCGGTTTAAGATGGGCTCACGCTCACACTTTGTTGATAAACCAGTTTGGGTGAGTATTTTTGGTCTTACCATGACAGATGATGAGTTTCTCATAACAGATGGTGATTTTCCCGCAAATTATGATCATATGGCTTACATGCGATCAATTCTCAAGGACCCAATAATTCTTGACAAGCCGAATGAATCCATAACAGCAGGGCATCTCAAGAGAAATCCTAGACTTCTAAATTGGATTATCTCCCGTATCATTCGACCATGGTCCGGTGGATACTCTAGGATTGAAAGGAATGAGATAATATTGATGTATTTACTAGAAAATAGGACTCGTGTTCACTGGCCACTCTTCCTGGCCAACAAATTCTATGAAGTCAAGCAGAAAACCACTGCTTTATGCTATGGATCTATAATCCAGAAAATAGTGAATCACTTCGGTATGATAGTTGATGGACTGACATACATGAGAATCAAACCTCCTCAAGAATTTTCCCAAACCACCTTAACTCTTATGGGATACCACTGGGACCCAATGAAGAAAGCATACTACTTAACTCAAAAGGGCACCGGAAAGATAATTTACAACTATGATGATCCTGCTGAATTTTATGCACAAGGAGGAAATGAAGAAGAAGAACCTGAACTGGACATGAATAATGATGATGATCATGTAATGGAAGATGTTCCTTAAGATGTCAATTCAAATTGGAACTATGTGCCACATCAAGAAGAGTAAATCCCTTGGGGATATACGGCTCCGCCACAACCTGATTAATCTAGTATCATCACCATGCTGGAAAATATGCATCTTCTTCAACAACAACGATATGTTGCGCAACAACTACAATTTGAGGGCATGCAGCAACTCCAACAAGAGCGCTACAATGAGCAACAAATTCAGTTTGAGAATCTACAAAGATTAGCTCAGGAGCATAGAAGCGAATTTGAAACGTTCGCCTCCAATCTCACTGAAAGACAAAACAGGTTTGAGGAAACGGCGAACAATTGTCATGTAAACCTGAGTCAAAACTTAAACATTCTCAACAGGAGCATTCTTGAACTACTTGAGCAAGTTGAAGAGGATCGTCCTCAAAGATTTCAAAGAGGAAGAGGCGGCAGTTACCATGGGAGAGGAAGACATTAGGAGATCATTGCATTCCATTAGTCCATAACATTGCATATCATATCATTTTCTTATGTTTGTTTTATATTGACTATATCGGTGTTATGTAATTGTGACCTACTTTAACTTTGGCCATTATATTCTAGTATGGTTTTATCTTAATTATTATTATTCTGTGTGCTTTCTCTTATTACCCTCTATGTTTCATTTTTTAATGTGGTCAAAGGGGAGTAATATCACAGTATGAGGGAAGGGGGAGCTTACGCACTAAAGTACGGGGGAGCTCATATCAACTTACATCATTCAAACAATATTTGCCATCATAAAAAAGGGGGAGTATGTAAGTACAAGCATTCACTCAATAATAGTTTTTTATTCATGGAAAACATCTTCATTGAACAAATATCAAGAAACAAGTGAATCATTAAAGGAAAAGGAAGTTTTTGGCACTTTTGGACAATCTTAGGTCGACTCAACACAAGCCTAGGTCGGCCTAAAATACTACATCCATCTTGTGGAAGAAATTGGTCCAGTTAGGTCGACCCACTCTGTCTCTAGGTCAACGTAAACTGAAGGAAGCAAAAAGGGTTCACTTCTGCTTCATTTAGGTCGACTCAACCAACTTCCTAGGTCGACCTAAAACTGATAAAAATCAAAAGAACAAAAGTTTACTGATTTTAGGTCAACCCAGAGTCCCATCAGGTCAACGTAATTGAAGATAATTTAGAAAACTGTTGAATCTGTTCCATTTAGGTCGACCCAAGCATCGGGTAGGTCGACCTATCACGCCAAAAATTACATAATTATGTGTGTGCCTTCAGCCAACTCTGCTAGCACCTATATATATATATATCTATATCTTTTTCAGGTAATTATTAAAGTCAACACCAACAACTGAAAGATACACAAAGTCTTCTCATCTTCTATCTTCTTCTCAACTCCAACACAATTACACATAACAATTCTTGTGGTGAGGGTTTATGATCAAGATTGATAACGTCCATGGAAAGGAATTGAAGGTTCCCAGTGGGTGAAGATTTGTGGGGTTATTGGTGAATAAAATCTGCGGATTTTTTCCTCCAAGATTGGTGAATTTTGGGGGTTTTTGTCAAGAGGCTTAATCAACGATTCAGCTGAGTGTAGAAGTTGAAGAACAAGGGTTCGATTTATTCACAACACTGCAGAAAGGGAATAAACGACAAGCTCTTGGAAGATACTTGATCTGGCTCAAGAACAAGGGGAAGAAGATACCTAGAATCAACATATTCGTTTTATCGTTATTGCTTTGTTATCTTCTTGTATAAACTCTTTTCAATCATAATGAAAGATATCCCAATTTCCATTTGGAATTGGGGGCAGATGTAGTCGTAACGAGGACGATCGACGAACTGCCTGAAAAAATATCGTGTTCTTTATCGCTTTTATCTTTTCGATTACGTTGTGCTTATTTCTGGTTATAATCGCAAATTGATTAATGAATCAAAGTGTTAAACTTGTGTGATAAAATTATGCAAACACATCACAAGTCACCACACATTGATTCACAACTCAATTTGGTTATTATACACCACATGTTTGATATATTGCTTCTTTCATCAATCAAAGTTATTGGAAACAAGCTTATCCGAGTTAAACACTTAAACGATTTATCATAGCATAACTTGTTGATTCTCTGATAGTATTTCCATCTTCACATCATAATCAGATTTTGGTTTAAAAACATATTTGATCCTTCCCGTAGCAGTTGGGAGTAGACGCAAGTCGATTCCTAAACGCTTTCGCCAGATTCCGAAATAAATTCTGAAGAATCTATTTACCCCCTCTAGATACGTAAGCCAAGCGTCTAATAAGTGGCATCAAGAGCTTTGGTTAATTCGTTGCTTCGAAAATCACTTATTTGACAAATGGCTTCTGGTTAACTATCTGTTTACCATAATAGGGATTCAACTGATAATGATAAACTATGTGTTAATCACGTCAGGGATTCAACTGATGATGGTAAACTATGTGTGAAGCGTGTTACAGATGAACTTATGATGGTCAACTATGTTTAACCATATCAGGGAGTAAATTGATGATGGTCGACTATGTGTTAACCATGTCAAGGAGTAAACTGATGATGGTCGACTATGTGTTAACCATGTAAGGGATTCAACTGATTATGGTCAACTATGTGTTAACCATATCAGGGATTCAACAAATGATTGTAAGCTATGTGTGAAGTGTGTTACAGATGAACTGATGATGGTCAACTATGTTTTAACCATGTTAGGGAGTCAACTGATGATGATCGGCTATGTGTTAACCATGTCAGGGACTCAACTGATGAGGGCCAACTATGTGTTAACCATGTTAGGGAGTCAACTTTTGACGGCCAACTATGTGTTAACCATGTTAGGGATTCAACTAATGATGGTCAACTATGTGTTAACCATGTCAAGGAGTCAAGTAATGATGGTCAACTATGTGTGAACCATGTCAAGGAGTCAACTAATAATGGTCAACTATGTGTTAACCATGTCAGGGATTCAACTGAGGATGGTCAACTATGTGTTAACCATGTCAGGGATTCAACTGATGATGGTAAACTATGTGTGAAGCGTGTTACATATGAAATTATGATTGTTAACTATGTGTTAACCATATCATGGAGTCAACTGATGTTGGCCGACTATGTGTTAACCATGTCAGGGAGTCAACTGATGATGGTCAAATATATGTTAACCCTGTCAGGGATTCGACTGATGATGGTCAACTATGTGTTAACTATGTCAGGGATTCAACTGATGATTGTAAACTATGTGTGAAGCGTGTTACAGATGAACTGATGATGGTTAACTATGTGTTAACCATGTTAGGGAGTCAATTGATGATGGCCGACTATGTGTTAACCATGTCAGGGAGTCAACTGATGAGGGTCAACTATGTGTTTACCATGTTAGGGAGTCAACTTATGATGGTCAACTATGTGTTAACCATGTCAGGGATTCAACCAATGATGGTTAACTATGTGTTAATGAAAACTGCCAAAATGTAGTTATTTTTTGTATGTAAATAGCGGCACTTATCGATACTTTTTGTTAATATCGTTTAAATAATTCCCCGTTTTTGTGTAAATTCGTATACTTTGAGTTTTATTACGTTTTCGTGTAAATATGTACCGTTTCATAGTTGTGTTGTATTTTTGTAGGTTTTTCTGCATTTTCGGAGCCTCGAGGAATAAAGTGTCAAAGACACGGCTGCTGACGCGTTTTTGAAGAAATAATTCTGTTGTTCTGGTGTAACTCGCGTCGCACGCTGAAGGTTAAAGAGAGATAAATCCAGGCAGAAGATTGCTCGTGTCGGGCGCTAGGGCGGTTTAGTGTTTTAAGTGAGAGAGCTCGCATCGCGCGCTCCATCTCGCGTCGCGCGCTCTGCGTTTTCTGTTTTTGTTTATATAGTTCAGAACAAATTTTTTAGGGTTTTTATCACCCATTTCCCCCCTTGGAGTGGATCTGATCCATTTTCGATAGTTTAGAGGTTTAGGAAACACCATTGGATGCTACATCATGTGGATTGATCATGGATTTGTCTAGATTGATTTGACACGGTGAGAGTTTCCGGTTCATCTTCTTCCTTCCCTATGTTTCATTCCAATGGTGGGTTTTGTATGTATATTTCTACTCTTCTTGTATGTACATTTGTCGATCTTGGGATTGTTTATATATTCTCTTTATAAATCATCATTGTTGTTGTTCTTGATCTTTTTTCTTAAATGCTCTAGATTTGTGTTGTCTCAGAAATGGACACCGTAGATCTTGATTAGGAATGATAATTGTTAGTTTCTAGGTTTCAAAAATGGATTTAGGGCTAACACCCGTAATGGGTGTCAAGTTTAATGCCTCTGTGTTGTTTGTGTCGGTTGAGGCATCGCTGATGTGAATAGTGCGGTTGAGCTTTCGTCGGTGTTTCAGACATGGACACTGATGTGGCGTCTCGATTGATACCTGGTGATTTTGATGCGTATTGTGAGTGTGTTGTGATAAGATCTTCAGGTTTAAGTATTACACGGGTAGAACGAAATGCAATTCCATAACTATTTCTCTTAGACTATTGAGATTGTCTATTTGCTTTTATTTAATTTTCCTGCATTTACCTTTTCGCACCCAATTCATGAAACTTAGAACGCGAGATAGTCGAACGGCAGTTGTTCTCACCAATCTCTGTGGACTACGATACGATATAACCTATATTACCCGGTAATAAATAATACCTATTACTTTTTTCTTGCCACTTTACCACTCCAACAGTTAACCATGTCAAGGAGTCAACTAATGATGGTCAACTATGTGTTAACCATGTCAAGGATTCAACTGACGATGGTCAACTATGTATTAACCATGTCAGGGATTCAACTGATGTTGGTAAACTATGTGTGAAGCGTGTTACAGATGAACTGATGATGATCAACTATGTGTTAACCATGTCAGGGAGACAACTGATGATAGCCGACTATGTGTTAACCATGTCAGGGAGTCAACTGATGATGGTCAACTATGTGTTAACCCTCTCAAAGATTCAACTGATGATGGTAAACTATGTGTTAACCATGTCAGGGATTCAACTGATGTTGGTAAACTCTGTGTGAAGCGTGATACATATTAACTGATGATGGTCAACTATGTTCTAACCATGTTAGGGAGCCAACTGATGATGGCCGCCTATGTGTTAACCATGTCAGGGAGTCAACTGATGATTATCAACTATGTGTTAACTATGTCAAGGATTCAACTGATGATGGTCAACTATGTGTTACCCATGTCAGGGAGTGAACTGATAATGTTCGACTTTGTGTTAACCATGTCACGGATTCGACTGATGATTGTCAACTATGTGTTACCATGGCAGGGAGTCAACTGATGATGGTCAACTATGTGTTACCATGTCAGGGAGTCAACTGAGGATGATCGACTATGTGTTAACCATGTCAGGGAGTCAACTGATGATGGTCAGCTATGTGTTAACCATGTCGGAGACTCAATTGATGATGGTCAAGTATATGTTAAACTTGTCAGAGATTCAACTGATGATGGTAAACTATGTGTGTAGCGTTGTAACACCCCTAATATTTATTTCACTAAGTGAGAATGTGCATATATATATATATATATATATATATATATATATATATATATATATATATATATATATATATATATATATATATATATATATATATATATATTGAGATTATATGATGCATGTTTGATTTCATGATGAAACGTGAGTGATTGTTATGCTAATTAATGCCTTGTGTTGTTATTAAATGATGAGATTTGAATTTGGCCAATTGGGGAACCTTAGGGATGTATTAGAATGCGTTGGGACTGAATTATGCAGGAAAATATGTCATTTTTGACTATGCTTCAGGTGCAAATCGATTTGCATATGCTGTAAATCGATTGCTCATTGAAAGAAAAATGACTTTTATTGTTTTGATGATAACTTGAGTTTCGTAACTCGAAATGAAGCCCGATCAGAAGCGTTGGAAAGGTCTTTTAATGATCTTTATGAATATGCTTAGATATAATGCTTTTAATTGATTTAAAAGTTATGGAAAATGGATGTTTAGTTACATGATGTTGGATTAACATTTATAGAATCAAGAATGGTATGTTTAATTCCTCAGAATGTTGTTCCGTTCCATGCCGGGAACCGGAAGCCTCTTTGTTATGAGACTAATGTGTGTCCATATACGTTCTAAATAATTATATGGTTTGATTATGTTTAATATATTCCATGATCGAAACATATTTAACTCACATGTGACGCGTATGTACAAATGACATGATATTTATACGATGGATTTTGTCTAATAGTATGTGCATATAATACAATGTAAATTGTTTTCCCGTTGTTCCGATTGTACATTCAGATGCTTGATTTTGTGAACTTGGTTTGGTTGAATATGCGTCAATCAGAGTATAACCGTACTACTAGGATAGTAAATCCTGTTTACCCACTATGTGGATGCCCATTGGTAGCCTGTGTGGCGTTTGTGATATGTATTATATACCATGGATGATTTGGCTTTTATGCTTGTTGTATATACGTGTCTATATCCGTATATTTTGCGTTACCTGAGCTACTATTACGGTGGAAGCAAGTGAGGGTCTTTAATGGCGTTTCCCACTTGGTAACTCACCTGCGTGATTAGTATGGTAAGTGGGTGATGCCACGTAGGTAATCACTGAATTACTTGCCTCTAGTAATGTCAATTAGATAATGTTACTAGGCTTTCGCCCGGTGGGCTTGTACGTTGAAAAGGACATATTGCACCTGTTTACTCACATACGTACGGAGGATGAATACCATTGCAGTGGAAGCAAGACCGGGGTCTTTAATGGCGTTTCCCACTTGGTAACTCACCGACAAGCTTGGTGATGAGGTTTTAAATGCCACGTATGCAATGGTACAACTTAACTCATCTCTGGTGGAATTACATATAGGAATGACCTGAATTCATCGTGCGGTGTACTTGTGCAAGTCTTTCGACATATATGTACTTGGATACTCACCGAGCGTACGTGGAAGAGGTAGCCTAGTCAGATGGGTATAACTCCTTATGTGAGTTTGCATATTGTTAATTTTTGTTTTTATTGAACGCCTCATTGGATAGTTAAGGGACTTCCAATTGTGGTGATACCCTTGTTTGTATTTGCACCTAAACGTGAGGCATAACCCCAGATTGTAGGTGAATCTGTTTGATGTATTCACCCTGTAGAACCGTGTGAACCCGTAAGATAGGGGAACTCACTGAGATTTAGTATTCTCACCCCATTCCAATTTTTTTTAGGAACAGGTTATAAGTGTTAGATTTGCTAGATGATCGGTTTCGAAGCTGCAGATGTGCAGAAGGCAGGAAGACCTCTGTAGAAGTTACCTTTCCGCTGTGCAATGATGAAGACAAGCTTCTTGGATACTCTATAATTAAAATTTATGTTATATTCAGTTTTACTTTATATTCTTGTCTTTCACCTAGTTTGTATGTTTCTTGTATCATAAATAACATTACCGCATATTATTCTAGACATATATGAACGGGGTGTTACAGTTGGTATCAGAGCAGGTCGATTCTTGTCCCTGCCATGAGACATCACTAGAAATTCTCTTCTCCCTCACATGTGTGTGTTGCTCGCCCGATTCTTACTATCGCAGTATCCACTCATTGAGCCTGGCCAGCTCACTGGCTGTATATGCGATAGATGAGATCATGGTGGAGCCACCACGAGGACACGTAAGAATTAAAGCGACTTGAGCCGAAGTAGTTGACGACCTTGTCATGGTAGATATCTAAGACGTCGGGAGTTTCTGAGATCCGATGGGGCAAAGTGAGACCTCATCTGGATCCAGATAGTATTGGAGTTCATTTCGTGAAGAACTTGAGTAGGATTATAATAAGGAATTATGAGATGGAATGAAGTCTGGGGCTATTAGAAATTTGTTGTGCGATCGTGATGTTAGTGGCAGATGTGTTTTAAGAACCTGTCAGATGTAAGACTTTTGGGAATTTTAGCGAAGTAGTCTAAATCTCTTGGTTACTGTGATGTGGGCAGTACTTGGATGAACGCGATGTTTTACTCCAAGTCATTTCGGTAAGCCGCAAGTTGTGTGTGAATTACCTAGTAAGGAATTGTTGGAAGAGTATAGATGCCAGTCTCTAATTGGGAAAAAGTTGGATACTCGATTAGGGGAAGAGCTACTATACTCCCATTTTTGCTAACTTGTGAATGAGTCCTAGAACTACGCTAGGCGACAGTTGAAGCAAGTGAAACTGAGATGTGTTGTAGCCTAAGGTCCGTACTAGTTATGATTCGTCTAACCCCGAGAGATACCACAGAACTACGCTTGGTGTTGGGTATTTAGATGAATGGAAACTAGTGTCATTCCGAAGTATTCGTAGGATGATTGAAGTCGTATTGACTGTTTGAACCTTGGTATTCCTATGCGAAGAGCTATTCATAGAATTTCTTATGCATGCATTGTGCAAGTGAGTACGCGCATGACATAACAATTCGAACTGAAATCTTATCCATTCTGATCTAGCTTATTGTTCCTAGTAAGTGAACCCTGAGCACAAAGCACTCCTAGGTTTTAGCTTTCTAAGGAGTGTGGTTGGAAGGCTTTGAATAGCGATGACCTTAACAGATCCCTGTCCAAACATTGTCGACCGTGACTATAGGATATGGGTGAAGATCGTTATACGCTATTGTCGCTACCGCGAAAATTAACAGAGTCGCCACTAACATATTTATCCTGAAAAGGAAGGGAATGCCAGCAAACCACAAAACAAAACAACGGTCTCACGACCAGAGAAAAAGGGTAAGGGAGTCGGTTACGCGAGGGGAAGGTACTAGCACCCCTCGCGCCCATCGTACTCGATGGTATCCACGCTTGTGTCTAAATCTATGGGTGTGTAACAAATCTACGCTAATCTGGACTAAAATGAATGCAGAATGTAGGGAAAAGAAAGGATTATGCTCGCACGGGCCCTACCCCGCTGCCTACGTATCTGTTTTACAGAATCAGAGCTACCGTAGCTCGGCTAACTAATTTTCGTTTGTTTTGTGTTTTTTAGGTGAATGAGTTATATTCACACTCCGCTGCTCGACCTTTGGAGACTTATGCTTGGGAATGGAGCCGAAATAACAAGCTCTTAAGAAAAGAAAATCAAAGAGTGTGGTTTGTGTTTTAAAAGAATGCATGTGGAAGACCTAAGCTAAGGGGGAAAGCTTGCTACCTAATATTATCATACAAAGGGTATCAGTCTAAACTAAACTAATCAACCTACGGGGAGAAGCGAAAGCAAACAAATAGCACACAAACGAGCATCCGCTCGTAAAGCAAACAAACCAACGGTACTGACCGAGTGGTAGAAAAGCGGTCCCGTCATAGCCAAGGGGAGCAGCTCAATCCAAGTCAACCAAGCATTAGACCTCGTGAAAATGATCGGGTCATAGACAAGAGGGCGGACCCCTCTCAGCAACCAAGCCGTCACGGATCATAAAGGAAAACGGTGCGTGCGTACACCGAGCATCAACGTCGAGCGACGTGAGCTATAGGAAAGGCGGGGGTCCGATTGCATGAACCCTTTTCCTGACATACTCGATAACAAGATCTTATGCAGGTTCAGATGCAAGCAACGCGTAGCGTGCGCATACTGAACAGACTCGATGAGACTAGGCGGGGGTTGATTGCTAACCCTTTCCGCATGCCTTCCATGAGGACTTAACGAAGTGCCATATAGGACTTATTACACCGTGACTCCCTGCCGCAAAGCACAAATATAAACACACCAACACAAACAGAGCCTCTTTCGAGGGCTTGGCCAGATGCATGCTTAGGTCCTACTTCTCATGTTATAGGATGATGCGAGAAAGCGATAAAAGGGGCAAGGAGACAATACTGAGCGGATAGCAAATCCGCAATGAGCTAGCAAGTGCAAGCAGAGAAGTCCGGAATACTTCGCGTAAGCCATCATCAAGCAAAGCGAGTCAGAAAGCGTCGTCGTGAAAATAAATCACGAGCGATATGTGGTACACGTCGAGCATAACCACACGAGCAACCTGCAAGGGAAACAATTCCAGACAATACAGGAGTATACATCTCAATGAATGAGAGATCGGGTGACTGGCATCGGAAATAGGTGCGTGTACCACAAATAAAGCGGAACACGATGCAAATCAATCGCACCGGAAGCGAATTCGTGTCCCACAAATAAAGTGGAACACGAAGCAATCGAATCACAATCGAAAACTACCTCAAAGTACCTCGCACATCTCAGCAAACAAAATCAGTAATAACAAGGAGGCACGCACCCGCCATAGAAAATAATAGAAATTAAATTCTAAGTATTAGAATTAAACGATGGAACAAGACATTAAAATCTAACAAAGAAACATCACATGTTTTTGATTATTTCTATCATGCAAATTCTAACAAAACTATTGATTCATGTTTTTGTTATGCTAACAATTATAGAAAATAAACTAGACAAAAAAAACAAAACTAAATCTAATATGAACTAATGCACACAGGGGGGTTTATTGAAGAAAATACTGGTATGCCAAGGGGTTTGCGCTAAGGCCCACTGGTGAAGCCCAACAGCATGTTTTTGTAAAGCAAAAAAGGAAAGAGGCGCAACATAGGCCATATGGGGGTGTGATGATAGTTATTTCGTGACAAGGCCCAAAGTTTTTGTCCAGTTCATGTTTCAAATTTTAGATCCAATTCAGATTTTCTTATTATCAGATTCATGTCCATTTAATCTCATTTAACCATCAAATTTCAACTAATACTAATCTCTAATATCAATTGATTCCAGTTAAATACAATTAAGCACATGATCAAAATTGAAAGAGGATTTAGGGCTACGTATTGGAGTTACCACGTTCTTCTTCTTCACCTGAACAGCGGCGGCGGCGGTATCATCTCCGTCTCTGATCAAACACCCACGCTTCCGTCTCACTCGATCCTCTCTCGGTTCGCATCCTCTCTCTGCTATCGATTCACTCTATCATCTCTCCATATTCTCCGATTCAATAAAGGTAACGGCTACCGGAGACACTCATGCCGGCGGTAGATGCGACGACAAGTTCGCAAAGGCCGGAGAACGTGCTTTTCTTCCAATCGGACTCTGCATTGAAGTTTATTGAACGCAGTTTGAGGAGCTGTTGTTGACGCGTCTATGGAGGTTCGTCGTTGCTTCTATAGCATAGTGATGGTGATGATGTGTGTTATTGTTGTGGTGAGGTTGTCGTTTGAAAATGATGAGCGGTGACATTGTTGTGCCTCCGAACTCGCCGACGAAGAACAAACGAAGAATCACTTCAAGAACTCAGGTGATGTCATTTCTCCTCTTCTAAATTCATCTTCATCCTTATGAAATCAATTGCGTTGCGAATTTCTTCGTGCAATCTCTGTTGAAGTTCTGAAGATGATGGATCGAAGTTGATGAAGATTGAAGTGAGGAGAAGTTTGTTACAATTTGGTTAGCCTTTTCTGTTACTCGATTTTTTCTTCCCCTTTTCTTTTCTGTTACTCTGTTATGGATTTTTTTGTTCTGTTTTCTCTATGAAGATCATTGATGAGTGATGGTGTTGTTGATTGATGATTATGTAGTGGTGTTGAGTTCTTGGATTCAGAATGAAGGAAGATTGAATTCTGGCGGTGAAGATTCTAAAGGATGAAGAGAGGTTTTCAGGAAGAGGGAGAGAGTTTCAAGGTTTCGTGAAGAATTGGATGAAGATGATTGTAGCATTTGAAGAGAGAGTCGAAGATTTGGAGGTGAAGGTTCCAGATTGAAGGGTGAGTGATCCAAATGAAGGCGCCGAGAGGTTGAAGCGTGTTGAAGAAGTTTGTTACGTTTCTCCCCCAATTCTGTTACGTGAGTCCCCTCTGATATGCTTCTTTTTTCTCTGTTATGAAAACTCTCCTCCCTCGGTTTTTGATTTCCTCCTTGTTATAGATCTTTGCTTATCTTGTGAACCGGTTGGTTTATTTGCAGGCTGCGAAGTGCAGACTCGGTTTAAGTTTCGGTTATCCTTATCTGATGCAGAATTTTGAAACCGTTAGCATTAAATCCGGTATCAAAGAAAGCACGTGGAATGCAACATGGAAGCATTTCATTGATGAGACTATAGACTTTAGGAGATAGGAGCCCAATGTATTTTTGTATGAATTTCCTTTGAATGATGTAATGACTTTTGAATGTATTGGGACAGGAACATTTTGTAACCTTGTAGACTCTTAACTTCAATGGTAGAAATCCCTCAATTATTCAAAACAATCTTCTCTTTTAAGTTGAATTTGAAGTCCCCGATTAATCGTGAACACCAATCTAAATTCATGTCATTAAGTAATCCTTTGAATCAACACAACTTTATGCACCATATTCGCACAAGAAAGTGAATTAAAATCTTGCATGACATCTTTGCTCCTTAATAAAATTTTAGTGGAAATGATTTGTTCAAACACCCTTGAATGAACCCAAGTTGCCAGCACAAATATAACGCTTTCTTAATTCATGATCCATTATAGAACTTCACGTTCAATCAAACCGTAAAAGAACTTCACTTGAATAACATGTGTGCCATGACTCATTCCTTTACAATTCACCCCACAAGTCCTTGACTTAACGATCTCGAAACAACAAAAGTTCTTTATCATTTTTCTTCAATTTTCGAATGACGAAATAAACGCCATCCAAAACTTATAGCACAGAGAAAGAAGACAAATTTTAGGGTGCAACAGCTGTAAAGTAGGTTGCGTGACTACATGGCTTCGGAGTGGAACCACCGCGATTAGTACTACCAGACAGGTATAACGCCACAGTATCGCTATCGTACACGAGATCTGACAGATGTAGGACAGTGTTGACCCAGAGCTTAAGGCAAGTTTTTGATTGGTATTCATAAGACGCGAACTCGAATTCTCTTAAGGTAGGCGTTACGAGGACCCATGTGTCGTACTAGGTAGTAGTTAACTATCAGGCAATAGTGGGACAGACCAAGTTATAGTACTATGCTTATGGGGGTGCGAAGTGGTCGTAACCGCGTGGATGATGTCAGATGATCCCTTGTAGATGTTTCTTGTTTCGTAAAGTGGCAAGTGGCGAGGGTGCATGAATTCCAATGGTGGGACTTATGTGAATTTGTTATCTCTTGGCCGACGTATTGTTTGGATAACATCTACCATTGGTGAGCAGTGTTGGAATAGATAGAGTGTATTCTGAGTTAGCCAATATGTGATGAGTCTAGTAGAGTATCTGTAGACTCTCAGAGGCAAGCAATGTCAGTATCAATAAGCAGAAGCGCGGAGTATGATTTCTTGTATCATGGTCAAACTCAAGACATTAGAAACGTCGCATTTGGGAGCGCGATTGAGATAGTTTGTTGGAGAGTGTTGCACCCCAAAATTTGCCCACATATTTATCCCCAATTGGATTTCATATCACGTTCATATGCATCTTTCATTTAGGCCATCTAACTTTCATACATTCATTAATCAACTAACTTTGCATTGGAGCAAGGATCTTGGAAGCTAGGGTTTTTATATGGTCGTTCATGGTGGACTCCTTTCTCCTAAAGCTGCAAGATTTTTCTCTATAAAGATTCACCAAGGGCAAGAGATAATAAAGAGTTTCTTATATATGGTGTCTGCAATTGCTAATTCAACCGAGATTCATTGGATTTCATGTCACAGTGTTCTTATGTGCTTCAGTTACTATCTCCTGCAAGAATTCCTTAAAGTTTCATCGTTATGCTAGATTGAAGTTCAAATGTGAATCATGACATGAAGTAGTAAAGTGGCAATTGAAGCTATTTGTTTTTCGTTCCTTAAAGCAAATAATTTGGTTCATCGATTGAGTTAGGATTTCGTTGAATTGAAGTTCATTCATGTGAGGTTGTGGGTTCGGTACAATTCAAGTATTGAATCGAGTTCTTTAAGATATGTTAGGATGGAAGATTAATTCATTTTTGTTTTGTTGAGAATACAATCTACAAGAGGAATTCTGAATAAAGTCCAAGAGTAATATGGAATACAAGCCTCATTAAAAGTTTTAGAAATTTTGTATTACAAAACTTATCCAAAGCCCATTCAAATTCATTACAAAAACTACAAAACCATGTTCTTTATCAAAGGGCCCAATGAATTATCAAGTTACAATATCCATTCATTTCTCACAAACCTTCATAATGCTACACAAAACAACCGAAGCCAAACCGTAATCCTGCAACATTCAAACCATTTCACATTAATTCACCCACATCAAACTATAAAAATAAATGTTGCGCTATACAAATATATACATGCTGCCATATTCTGCCAAAACATCAATAACAGAATCTATTTTCCAATTTAACCAACACTTCTAACTATCCTAGCTGTCAACTCCCTATAACACCAACAGAATTTCAACCCATCCTAACTCTCTAACAAAATTCTAACTTCTAACCACCATATAACCGATTCCTAAACTACCTTCTAACAAAGCTAACAGAATCAGGGACTCATACATGGCAGAAGCATTAGAATCAGAGAAGGGGATGAGAAACAGAACCCAACTGAATCCTAACAGAAGAATCAGAACTTTCTCACCTATATAACTCTGCACTTGACCATTGATTCAGGCTCTCAGCCATTCTTTATCATTTTTCATAACCTTCACTTCATCTCCATCTACACTTCACACGCTTCATCCACCACCAATCTTCATCTTTGTGCCAACCTTCATCAAATCACCAACAGAAAATTCAGAAAACAAAAGAGAAAATTGCAACAGAAAAATAACAGAATTCTAACTTCTAACCACCATATAACCGATTCCTAAACTACCTTCTAACAAAGCTAACAGAATCGGGGACTCATACATGGAAGAAGCATTAGAATCAGAGAAGGGGATGAGAAACAGAACCCAACTGAATCCTAACAGAAGAATCATAACTTTCTCACCTATATAACTCTGCACTTGAACATTGATTCAGGCTCTCAGCCATTCTTCATCATTTTTCATAACCTTCACTTCATCTCCATCTACACTTCACACGCTTCATCCACCACCAATCTTCATCTTTGTACCAACCTTCATCAAATCACCAACAGAAAATTCAGAAAACAAAAGAGAAAATTGCAACAGAAAAATAACAGAATCAAAAAAAGAGAACTAACTGATTCTTTGTAATGAGCTTTATATCTCCCTCTGAATTCACCTGCTTCTACGTCTTCATCATCGCCTCATCATCTACAATTCTCCAAGAATCTCTGATTCTTCATCACTCCACGCTTCAAGTCACAGAAAACTGATAGCAGAATCGCTTTCCCTTTCGTTCTTCAATCATCATCATCATCTCACAACATCAAAACCTTCAATCTTCCTATCTCAATTCAACAACCATGAACAACTCTTCAACAATTCAAACGAGAATGAAATCAAGGGAGAACGAGAAGGAGCAAGATTGAGTCGGTGGAGAAGAGATTTTAACAACCTGAGAGAGATTCTGAGTCGGAGATAACGGTTGACGTTGATTCACGATGCGGTTCATGGCGGCGAGAGGCGGAGAGATTGATGGTGAGTTTCGAAAGAGAGACGAAATTAGAAGCCAGAAGAAAGAAGGACGAGAGAGGAGAGAGACGTCGGAGACACGTGTGTCTGTCACGGCATTCTGAACAGGTTGATCGGAGAAGAAAGAGGTGTCGTCGCTACCGTTTACGTGAAGAAGGAGATCGCGCCGGCAGGAGTCTTGAATCGCCATTTTCGGCCGCGAGAGAAGGAGAGTGTCATTAGAGTTGTGTACGTCATGGTTGTGGCTTTGTCAATTTGTGGATCGGAGCAAGGAGTTTCGTGCACCGTCGTGGGGTTGAAGAAGAGAGGGCCTGATGCAATTGAATTGGGACGGTCACATTTCTAACCCTAATATCTTTTTTTAATTTAATTTTGATTTGATTTGATAATTAAGTTGAATTAACATCAACTAACATAAAGTACGAATTAGGGTGAGTTTAATATGAGATTAATTGGGTTTAAATACTAAATAAAGTCTGATTAATGTGAAATGAATGTCACCATAGGACAAAATCTGGATCATAACGAAATAATAATCTTGGGCCACGAGTTCATTTTCTCACCCCACCTGAGCCCGCGTACCACTCTCCTTTTTGGCCAGAAAAATCTGAAACAAAAACAAGCTTTTGGGCCTCATCACCGAATTACTTATTACACCACTCCTTGGCCCATGACACCATTTTTTCTGAACAAAACTGTGATCCAAAAGAACACTCTTCTGGGCCATAGAAAGGCCCATGCGTCCAGGACTACTGACTGCACTATTTTCAATTTACACACCCTGATCACTATTTTCCTTATAAGAATTTAGGTTTTTTAACATAGTTTTCTCTTATTTTAGTGATAAAAAAACATGACAATCATCATAATTCTTGTTTGATTTTTAGGTAATAAAAATGACATAGAAAACAATAAAATTGTTAGTTTTAGGGTTAATAGATTTTTAGCATAGTTAAGCTTGAATTAGATTTCCCTTATTGACTAAAAACTCATCAAAATAGTAGTATGTTTGTAGTTTAATTTTGCACTAATGCTTGAATTGTTTTGTACCATTTCCATGTTATTTTTTCTGTGTAATTTTGTTACTTGTTTTTGGTCATATTTTTGGCCTATTTTGTAGATATTCGCATAACATTAGATTAAGATTCCCCTTAGATTTTAGTTTAGATCTTAAATAGGAATTAGGATGATAATTAGATTAGAAAATAGGTTAGTTCCCCTTTTCTCATTCCTTTTCTTTTCTTTTTTCAACATTAAAAAACTTAATAATTACTGATAAGGATCATACCGTTCTGTTTTTTTCTTTTGTGGTAGGAAAGAAATGATTGGGGCGTAGGCCCCGATGTATGTTCTTTCCTACTTAGCGGAAGAAAAATGATCGAGGCGTAGGCCTCGGTGTATTTCTTAACCGCCATTTAGAGAAACGATTGTGGCGTAGGCCTCGATGTGCATTCTCTAAATATTCAAAAAAAAAATGTATTTCTTAACCAATATTTAGAGAAACGATTGTGGTGTAGACCTCGATGTGCATTCTCTAAATATTCAAAAGACTATTTTTTTTGGTATGATCTAAGTCACAAATAATTTCCCTTAAAAAACACCCAACCAAAAATACATAAAATTCTTAATAAAAGGCTCATACTTTAAACAAAGTAAGGAAGCGATGCGAAGCCTTGTAGTGGGTTTTGTCATCGTGGAATTACAATAAAAGACACAAACCAAATCATTGCTTTTCTTTTGCCTTGTTAGGCACATAAGAACAAGTTGAGTCCTTTCCAAAGTAGGCGTATAAGTCTCCAAAGGTCGAGCATCATGGATTGTGACCTTAACCTCTGTTCAACTAAAAAACACAAAACAAATGGAAACTATGGAGCCGAACTACGGTCGTTCTGATTCTTGAAAAGTATACGTAGGCATTGGGTCGCGGGGCCTAAGCGAACACACTTGTAAATAATTCCTTCTTTTCCCCGTATTTCTTTTGCATTCATTTGCATTTAGGTTTAGACATTAGACACCCTTTAGATAGAAACAAACATAGGTGGATACCATCGAGTACGATGGGCGTGAGGGGTGCTAGCACCTTCCCCTTGCGTAACTGACTCCCGTGCCCTATTCTCTGGTCGAAAGACCTTGTTCTTGTTTGAGTTAGGTTTCCTGGTATTCCTTTCCCTCATGGGATAAATATATTAGTGGCGACTCTGATTCCATTTTTCGCGGTAGCGCCAGCTGGCGACTCTGCTGGGGATGTGATAGACTTGTGCTGGTCCATTCTTAGCGAGTCGATCCTAGCCTTTGTTTTTTCGTTTATTGGGTGTTTCTTTGTTTATTTATGTGTTTACATCCTGTATATATGTTTGCATATCATGTTTATTTTCCTGCTTGCATATCATGTTTACTTTCCGCATGCATCTGGACTATATTATGGGTCCCCGTGGGGACCACATATTTTCTCTGTTTGCAGGTTGGGTGGGATGTTCTATGAGGTAAAAGGCCCAATACCCAGGCCAGAGTTGACACATAGGATACCTATGATAGAGTGGATAGTCATGACGCCGATGAGATGTCAGGTCTTGTCCAGTGCGATCATGAGACCCACACCCAGTCGAGGTCCAAATGGGGTATCATTATTGGCATGTAGATGCAACAATGGTGGTACCTCAGGAGGACTGATAACGCTGGTTGCCATTTTGACCTACCTTGACCTAGGTTCACCCGTGAGTGGGGAGAGAATCATATTCTTTGCAGGTGCAGGTACATGTTCCGTTGGTGACTATTGTTTCTCCTGGTATCCAAAAAGGGGTCGGACCTTTGATCCTGTTACATCTGACCTACATCAGTTATTCAGAGGATTGTATAGTGGTTACTCGGATTATATGGACCTTGATCCCATGCTTTTGCATTGCATAACTTTATTACTTTATCCACTTCATTTGTGGGGGATCCTAAAGTCTTTTCCAAAAAAAAAGAGAGGAAACGAAAAAGTAGAAAAACAGAAAAGATGGAAAAGAAAAAAAAGAAAAGATACTATATGTAAAAAAAAAACGAGAATAAAATAGAAACAAAAGTTGATGAAAAGACTTTGGGATCCCTTAGAAATGAAACATGCATTCATACTATCATGCAGTTCATGGTTCTATCAGAAGCCTATGGGGGCCCTTTCTACTCAGATTCTGATTTCAGCAACAAAATGACTTCTCACCGCTACGTGCCTGAAAGTTAATAATGGAACAACTCTGTGAGGTTCTCTGACTGATATGGGAATAGAAATGGGGATTAACGTCAATCAATGTATGGAGATTGTTCAGGGGTTTCTCTTAGACAAGAAGAGTTCAGATAGGTTCTTCCGAGGCTTAATACAAATGTTAACCTCACTCTGAGAGGAGATCTTATGAATCAGAATGTCTGAAATGCTGTTGAGATTCATATTTCCGATCATTGAAATAAAAAAAAAAAGATTCCACCTCTTGAAGACAAGGTTGGACGCCATGAAAGATTGTGACTTTGTTGGATTGTGCCTAGTGCTTGATGCCAAAAGCTGAAAAGGTCATTTATTCTCTCTCTGGATAGTTTGGACATGCAAGCGAAACTGGTAATCATCACTTGTACATATATGGAAATTGCTTGGGGCTCCCGACCGAGGGATAAGCAAGACGTATTCTGGTCTTGAGCACTGCACCATTCGCATTGCTCGAATCCCTAATGCACTACAAATTCTTGTGTGACTCAGTCGAAATCTTTTGCCATGTGGTAATCAAGAGTGTTCTGCAAAGGCGTTTCTCATTTTCAAGTTGTTGATTCATATCATGTGTCATCTCTTCCCAGAATGTTCTTCTTAGTGGCCTTTGCTTGTCAACAGAGAAAGAAAGAATAAGAGAAATGAACTGGTGTAATCTCAGTGCCCTGTGCTTAGTTATATCCCTGATTGTTGGTATTTCAGTTGGTGTTTTGGGTCTTCCTCACCACAGATAGTTCTCTTGATTTCGATGATAATGCAATATTCTTTCAGTCATGATGGTGATTACTGTTCTAGCATTTATGCTTGGGGCTCCCGACCGAGGGATAAGCAAGACATTGTCTATCTTGAGTATTGCAACATTCGCATTGCTCGAATCCCTAAAGTAAGGCAAAAATGTACCACTCTTGTACGCCTTTGTTAGAATATTCTTCTGGGAAGTAATCTAAAGTGTGTGGAAGGAACATATGATAATGCTAAGTGGCTACCATGCTGGGGCACCTGGCTATTCAATTGAAGATTGTATATCATTCAGAGGCAAAGTTCAAGTCCTCGTTGATTTCAGAACCACCACACCCACTCCAAGAGGTTTTATGCACAAATTGAAGTCTCAATGGGGTATCAAAACTATAAAAAAAACATTCAAGAGCAATAAGTTCATACGGAGTCAAGTCTCCTCAACAAGGGCATTCATTTATTTCTTCATTGCATTCTCATTGGTAACATTTCTTTGTTTGTTTAAGCATTGCTAGCATGTAAAAACTTGTTAATTTCTAAATGAAAATCATAATACATTGTTTATGTTTGTCTTGAAGTAAGCCGTTCGTTTTCACTCATAAAATGTTTTTGGCATTACGATACCAACTTTACTAATTACTTGCTTAGGCAAAGAGCTGAGGGAGGATGATGATATAAAAATGCAAAATCCCTAATTGTGTGTTTTTGAATAAAACCCTACTGAGGATGTACAGGCATTGTTTCAAATCCCTAAACACCGGAGACATAAGGGAGATAGACCCTCGTTAACCGCTTTGAGCCTTGAAGTAGGAGTTTCTTTTCTGTTAAAAAAAACCTTATTTTATAACCCTGGGGCAGGGTAGTGTTCATTTAACTTGACTGAGTGTTCAAAACTCACCAAATGATATACATTTAAGGATACAACAATGGTTATCCTTCAAAAGGTTGAGGAAAGTAAAAACCGTGATGGTTATCCTTTACCTACAAAGAGGACAAAAGATGAAGGTACCACAATGGTAATCCTTCATCAATCATGGAATGAGGCAGTCGCAATCACTTCCAACGAATCAAAGACAACGCGAGGTCACACGACTTGTTCAAAAAAAAAAGAGAAGAAAGAAAAAAGAAAGCAAAGAAAAAATGATGAAAAAATGAAAAGAAAAATATATAGAAATAAAAAGAAAAAGAATGGTAAAAATAAAGCATGAACAAAGTCGTGTGATAATGAATCAGAAGAATAAAAGGTGAGCAACTGCCATGTCCGAAAAACCTCATTGATTCCTCAACCGTTTCAAAAATTCCTTGTGAGGGAAGAACACTCATGTTGAGTTAACTGAACTTAGGACTGGAGAACATCATGAAGGGGGTGGGCACCAAATAATTTTGAGCCTTACAAATCCTTTGTTTCTGAAAACCGTGAACCAGACCAAGTTACAACCCTTAAAAGTCCTAATTGAAGTAGGGTTTATTTCGAAGACGCACTCCAATGAGATAGCCTTTAGCTGACTCCCGATGAAGCGTAACACATATCTATGTTGGTATTGTATACCCGCTTTGCATTTCATTCATAAGAGGTGGCCACCTCATTGCATAAAAAGTTTTTAAACTTCAAGACTAGCATAAACTTTGTATTAGAATTAACATTCTTTTGCATATAAAACATTTGCTTAAACATCAAAGAAGTTTCTATAATGAAAATCCATGAAGAGCTTGATCATGTCAAAGTAAAAGAGACTGGAGAACTCCGTAGAGTAAAAATAAATCATTATGAAAGCAAGATATCTGAATACTCCTTTGAGCATGTGCAGTTTGATGCCCTCGTTGTTGATCATTAAGGGACAAGTGCCTGAAGACTCCAATGAGCCTGATCAGTTTCATAATGTTTTTGATTGGTTACCCTGAGGGGAAAGGGTTGAATTCTCCATTGAGCAAATCAGTTGATACTTTCTTTGATTGATTACCCTGAGGGGAGAAGTCTGAATACTCTGTTGAGTAGATGCATTTTGTTTAAGTACCCTGAGGGGAAGAATTTGAAGACTCCATCGAGTATGATAAAGTTGCTCCCATAGTTTCGTTGACTTAAAGGAAAGTAAACATGAGGATTCTGATAAAATGTACATAATCAGGGGCAGTCACAACGAGGAATCTCTCTCGTGAGTTCAGCGTATCTGGGGCAAGCAAATCAAGGTTTGACATTTCAAATTCGACCAATCAGGGTTAATCAAGTCGAGGAATCTCTCTCTTGATTTCAATCAATCTCAAGTAGTGACGTCGAGGAATCTCTCAAGCTCACTCAATCTGGGGCAATTATGTCGAGATTCGAAAAATCTCTTCAAAGATCTATTGATCAAAGGAAAGAATATTTCAAATGTATGAATATGTTGGGTCATATTTTCTAAAGTAATTGTTGTGTAAGGATCCTTTCGAGGCAAATGTCTTCGTAAATCAGATACCTTCTTAAGTCATGCGTCCTGGGGCATAATCTTTTGATTTGTGTTGAGAGAACTGTCATTCACTTGTAAAGTGTAGTTGGCCATCACAGAATGGAGAAGTATCCTAATGCTTTTCCCCCCAGCAAGTTACTCTCTCCCCAAGTGTAGGAGTTTATTTCTCCTGAGAGTTCGCTCCATTCCTCAAGCATAGGAGTTTATTTCTCCTAAGAATTCATTCTTTCCCCGAGCATGGGAGTTTATTTCTCCTAGAGTTGTTCCAATCCTCCCAACAAGGGTTCCTCATCAGGGTTCTCATCCTCAATATGGTAAATTGAGGGAATCTCCTCAAGCTACAAATTCTCCGAGCTATGGCACATGGTGAGAAGTCAGAAGTATTCTTCAAGTCAAAGAAGAAATATATCTTGCAAGTTAAAGTCCAATGTCTATTGGCACCCCCACGGAGTTCTTAACACTAAGGGGATTCTCCCTGGTGTTTACCTCTCCCGAGGGCAGAGACGAAACTCGATCGACAAGTCGACGGAATATTCTCTAAAGGGCCCCCGTTATCTCCACATATAGTAATCATTGCATTCACATTGCATCTACAAAAACGCGTAGCATTTCCATGAATATGGAGCATTACGCCATGAAAAAATCAAACATTCATCAATACATAAGCCAAGTTCGTACGTGCTCCAAAGGCACAAAGTAATATATCCCCATAAGAACTCTCATTTTCTCTCTCCAGTGTGGATTGAATACAAAGCCAATCTTCATTAAGATCATTGTCTCTTTGGTTATTTACCATTTGCTGAGTTCAATCGTTTGGATAATCCATACTTTGTGTGTGGTGATTCGAATGATTGTCACCCTTGTAGAATTACACCCCGCCTTTTGGCCTGAGGAAACCATGTAATTCTTATGTTCCGCAAGTAAAAATACCTCTTTCAAAGTCCAGTGTTTACTGGCATCATCTATTAGAGTCTGGTCGTCACCAGTCCTCTCTTTGTATTCACTTTTTGTGAGTCCCCTTACTGCCTTTTGCATAAGGGATACCTCTTGCTTCTTGCAAGTCTTGTTTTGGTTATTTTCCTGTATGCTGCATGCAGATTAGAGTGCGAATGAGGGTGGGCATTCAACCCATCTCATTTCTCAATCATTTGGGTAATCATACTTGGTGTGTGGCAACTCGAATGAATGTCACTCTTGAAGAGTACACCCCGCCTTTGGCCTGAGGGATTCATGTAATTCTTATGCTTCGCAAGCATTAATATCTTCTTGAAAGCCCAGTATTTACTGGCATCCCCTGATTGATTCTAGTTGTCACTAGCCTTTCTTTCAGTCAAGCTCAATGGTTATTGGCATCGCCTTCAAATTCAGTGTTCATAAACATCCCCAATAAAGTCTAGTCGTTACTAGTCTTCTTCAATAAAGTCCAATGATTATTGGCATACCTTTTCAGATCTAGAGTCACCCTTCGGCTGTGTCTCTCTTTGAAGTCTAACTAAGGTTAGCAAATTAGGATCGGATTCCCCTTCGGCTGGTTTCATCCTTATCGAGTCACCCTTCGTCTGTGTCTCTTTTTGAAGTCTAACTAAGGTTAGCAAATTAGGATCGGATTCCCCTTCGCCTGGTTTCATCCTTTATCGAGTCACCCTTCGTCTGTGTCTCTTTTTGAAGTCTAACTAAGGTTAGCCATCTTTTTCAAAGCCTAACTAAGGTTAGCAATCTTCTTCAAAGTCTAACTAAGGTTAGCAATCTTCTTCAAAGTCTAACTAAGGTTAGCAATCTTCTTCAAAGTCTAACTAAGGTTAGCAATCATTTTCAAATTCTAACTAAGGTTAGCAATTTGGTAGAGTCGTCTACGGATGGTTTCTTCCTTGTGGAGTCACGCTACGGTTGTGTCTTCTTTTTCAAAGTCTAACTAAGGTTAGCAATCATTTTCAAAGTCTAACTAAGGTTAGCAGTTTGGTAGAGTCGTCTAAGGATGGTTCTTCCTTGTGGAGTCACGCTACGGTTGTGTCTTCTCTTTTTCAAAAGTCTAACTAAGGTTAGCAGTTTGGTAGAGTCGTCCAAGGATGGTTATTCCTTGTGGAGTCACGCTACGGTTGTGTCTTCTCTTTTTCAAAGTCTAACTAAGGTTAGCAGTTTGGTAGAGTCGTCCACGGATGGTTTCTTCCTTATGGAGCCACGCTACGGTTGTGTCTCCTTTTTCAAAGTCTAACTAAGGTTAGCAGTTTGGTAGATTCATCTACGGATGGTTTCTTCCTTGAGGAGTCGCGCTACGTTTGTGTCTTCTCTTTTTCAAAGTCTAACTAAGGTTATCAGTTCGATAGATTCATCTACGGATGGTTTCTTCCTTGCGGAGTCACGCTACGGTTGTGTCTCGTTTTCTTGTAGAGTCACTTTGCGGTTATGTTTCTTTCAAGTCTAACTAAGATTAGCAATTCGTTTAAGATACACCTTCGATTGGTATCCTTTGATAATATTCAACACTCTTTGCTTTACCACAAAATGCAAATTTTGATGGTACTTTTGGGTATTCAATCCACTTATACCTCTCAT
Source organism: Vicia villosa (assembly GCF_029867415.1). Taxonomy (NCBI): domain Eukaryota; kingdom Viridiplantae; phylum Streptophyta; class Magnoliopsida; order Fabales; family Fabaceae; genus Vicia; species Vicia villosa. The sequence continues at coordinate 155,223 of NW_026706224.1, read as the reverse complement.
GTCCAGAACTTGTATCGTTCGCACATTCAGGTCCAAGAAGATTGAATAGGGGCAGCTGTTGCACCCTAAAATTTTCCCACATATTTATACCCAATTGGATTTCATATCACGTTCATATGCATCCTTCATTTAGGCCATCTAACTTTCAAACTTTCATTAATCAACTAACTTTGCATTGGAGCAAGGATCTTGGAAGCTAGGGTTTTTATATGGTCATTCATGGTGGACTCCTTTCTCCTAAAGCTGCAAGATTTTTCTCTATAAAGATTCACCAAGGGATAGAGATAATAAAGAGTTTCTTATATATGGTGTCTGCAATTGCTAATTCAACCGAGATTCATTGGATTTCATGTCACACTGTTCTTATGTGCTTCAGTTACTATCTTCTGCAAGAATTCCTTAAAGTTTCATTGTTATGCTAGATTGAAGTTCAAATGTGAATCATGACATGAAGAAGTAAAGTGGCAATTGAAGCTATTTGTTTTTCGTTCCTTAAAGCAAATAATTTGGTTCATCGATTGAGTTAGGATTTCGTTGAATTGAAGTTCATTCATGTGAGGTTGTGGGTTCGGTACAATTCAAGTATTGAATCGAGTTCTTTAAGATATGTTGGGATGGAAGATTAATTCATTTTTGTTTTGTTGAGAATACAATCTACAAGAGGAATTCTGAATAAAGTCCAAGAGTAATATGGAATACAAGCCTCATTACAAGTTTTTGAAAGTTTGTATTACAAAACTTATCCAAAGCCCATTCAAATTCATTACAAAAACTACAAAACCATGTTCTTTATCAAAGGGCCCAATGAATTATCAAGTTACAATATCCATTCATTTCACACAAACCTTCATAATGCTACACAAAACAACCGAAGCCAAATCGCAATCCTGCAACATTCAAACCATTTCACATTAATTCACCCACATCAAACTATGAAAATAAATGTTGCGCTATACAAATATATACATGCTGCCATATTCTGCCAAAACATCAATAACAGAATCTATTTTCCAATTTAACCAACACTTCTAACTATCCTAACTGTAAACTCCCTATAACACCAACAGTATTTCAACCCATCCTAACTCTCTAACAGAATTCTAACTTCTAACCACCATATAACCGATTCCCAAACTACCTTCTAACAAAGCTAACAGAATCAGGGACTCATACATGGCAGAAGCATTAGAAACAGAGAAGGAGATGAGAAACAGAACCCAACTGAATCCTAACAAAAGAATCAGAACTTTCTCACCTATATAACTCTGCACTTGACCATTGATTCAGGCTCTCAGCCATTCTTCATCATTTTTCATAACCTTCACTTCATCTCCATCTACACTTCACACGCTTCATCCACCACCAATCTTCATCTTTGTACACACCTTCATCAAATCACCAACAGAAAATTCAGAAAGCAAAAGAGAAAATTGCAACAGAAAAATAACAGAATCAAAAAAAGAGAACTAACCGATTCTTTGTAATGAGCTTTATATCTCCCTCTGAATTCACATGCTTCTACGTCTTCATCATCGCCTCATCATCTACAATTCTCCAAGAATCTCTGATTCTTCATCACTCCACGCTTCAAGTCACAGAAAACTGATAGCAGAATCGCTTTCCCTTTCGTTCTTCAATCATCATCGTCATCTCACAACATCAAAACCTTCAATCTTCCTATCTCAATTCAACAGCCATGAACAACTCTTTAACAATTCAAACGAGAATGAAATCAAGGGAGAACGAGAAGGAGCAAGATTGAGTCGGTGGAGAAGAGATTTTAACAACCTGAGAGAGATTCTGAGTCGGAGATAACGGTTGACGTTGATTCACGATGCGGTCCATGGAGGCGAGAGGCGGAGAGATTGAGATGTGAGTTTCGAAAGAGAGACGGAATCGGAAGCCAGAAGAAAGAAGGACGAGAGAGGGGAGAGACGTCAGAGACACGTGTTTCTGTCATGGCATTCTGAACAGGTTGATCGGAGAAGAAAGAGGTGTCGTCTCTACCGTTTACGTGAAGAAGGAGATCGCGCCGGCAGGAGTCTTGAATCGCCATTTTCGGCCGCGAGAGAAGGAGTGTGTCATTAGAGTTGTGTACGTCATGGTGGTGGCTTTGTCAATTTGTGGATCGGAGCAAGGAGTTTCGTGCACCGTCGTGAGTCTGAAGAAGAGAGGGCCTGATGCAATTGAATTAGGACGGTCACATTTCTAACCCTAATATCTTTTTTTAATTTAATTTTGATTTGATTTGATAATTAAGTTGAATTAACATCAATTAACATAAAGTACGAATTAGGGTGAGTTTAATATGAGATTAATTGGGTTTAAATACTAAATAAAGTCTGACTAATGTGAAATGAATGTCACCATAGGACAAATTCTGGATCATAACGAAATAATAATCTTGGGCCACGAGTTCATTTTCTCACCCCACCTGAGCCCGCGTACCACTCTCCTTTTTGGCCAGAAAAATCTGAAACAAAAACAAGCTTTTGGGCCTCATCACCGAATTACTTATTACACCACTCCTTGGCCCATGACACCATTTTTCTGAACAAAACTGTGATCCAAAAGAACACTCTTCTGGGCCATAGAAAGGCCCATGCGTCCAGGACTACTGACTGCACTATTTTCAATTTACACACCCTGATCACTATTTTCCTTATAAGAATTTAGGTTTTTTAACATAGTTTTCTCTTATTTTAGTGATAAAAAAACATGACAATCATCATAATTCTTGTTTGATTTTTAGGTAATAAAAATGACATAGAAAACAATAAAATTGTTAGTTTTAGGGTTAATAGATTTTTAGCATAGTTAAGCTTGAATTAGATTTCCCTTATTGACTAAAAACTCATCAAAATAGTAGTATATTTGTAGTTTAATTTTGCACTAATGCTTGAATTGTTTTGTACCATTTCCATGTTATTTTTTCTGTGTAATTTTGTTACTTGTTTTTGGTCATATTTTTGGCCTATTTTGTAGATATTCGCATAACATTAGATTTAGCTTCCCCTTAGATTTTAGTTTAGATCTTAAATAGGAATTAGGATGACAATTAGATTAGAAAATAGGTTAGTTCCCCTTTTCTCATTCCTTTTCTTTTCTTTTTTCAACATTAAAAAACTTAATAATTACTGATAAGGATCATACCGGTTTGTTTTTTTCTTTTGTGGTAGGAAAGAAATGATTGGGGCGTAGGCCCCGATGTATGTTCTTTCCTACTTATCGGAAGAGAAATGATCGAGGCGTAGGCCTCGGTGTATTTTTTAACCGCCATTTAGAGAAACGATTGTGGCATAGGCCTCGATGTGCATTCTCTAAATATTCAAAAAAAAATGTATTTCTTAACCAATATTCAGAGAAACGATTGTGGTGTAGACCTCGATGTGCATTCTCTAAATATTCAAAAGACTATTTTTTTTGGTATGATCTAAGTCACAAATAATTTCCCTTGAAAAACACCCAACCAAAAATACATAAAATGCTTAATAAAAGGCTCAGACTTAAAACAAAGTAAGGAATCGATGCGAAGCCTTGTAGTGGGTTTTGTCATCGTGGAATTACAATAAAAGACACAAACCAAATCATTGCTTTTCTTTTGCCTTGTTAGGCACCTAAGAACAAGTTGAGTCCTTTCCAAAGTAGGCGTATAAGTCTCCAAAGGTCGAGCATCATGGATTGTGACCTTAACCTCTGTTCAACTAAAAAACACAAAACAAATGGAAACTATGGAGCCGAACTATGGTCGTTCTGATTCCTGAAAAGGATACGTAGGCATTGGGTCGCGGGGCCTAAGCGAACACACTTGTAAATAATTCCTTCTTTTCCCCGTATTTCTTTTGCATTCATTTGCATTTAGGTTTAGACATTAGACACCCTTTAGATAGAAACAAACATTGGTGGATACCATAGAGTACGATGGGCGTGAGGGGTGCTAGCACCTTCCCCTTGCGTAACTGACTCCCGTGCCCTATTCTCTGGTCGAAAGACCTTGTTCTTGTTTGAGTTAGGTTTCCTGGTATTCCTTTCCCTTATGGGATAAATATATTAGTGGCGACTCTGATTCCATTTTTCGCGGTAGCGACAGAGAGCAGCTTCAGAAACAGTGAAGCACGGCGATGAGGCAGTATTAGTGGATTAAGTGGGAATTAAGGATCCGTCGGGTACGAGGAGAATCCCGATTCTGTGCAAGTATGGGAGTGCATGGTTAAAAGACATCGCATAAGGATTAGTATTGATATATGGAATGAGTCAGTGGTACCAAAGGAAATTTGAAGTGTTAGAAGTAGTGTTAGTTGACTGCTTTAGCGCAATGTAATCGTGAAAGGATTATTACGCCAGTTGAATTTAAGGATGTTATCAATGGTGTGGCCATGCTGCCAATGTGAAGTTGTGTGGTTAAGGAAGAACTATGGAAAAGTTGTCAGTGTTATCGTAATAGTCGCACGACGTGGAAGTCGCCAGTTGCGATGAACTTATATCCAGTGAGTGTTTGACGTTATATATTCTGGAATCGAAGAGCGTAACTAAGTTGTACTCATGGACCTAACCAAGGCTGATGAAGTCAGTGGTGATCTTGTTTTGGAATTACTCAACTTTGAGGAGCAACCGTATTAAGTGTTTTTGAGACTCTAGCGAGTATTGTGATTTGCGAATTCTGAGGAAGAGTTGTTGTTTTTGAGCAAAGAGTAATAAGGTAATGGAATCAATATAGGAAGCAGTGGAAGTAAAATTTGGTGGACTTGAGAATCGTGTTATGGATTGAGATCAAAGTAGCGCAACAGATAAAAGAAGGACCGGATAAACTTGTAGTAGTTGCGAATGGAATATCTACCACAAGTTTTGAGCGGAATAACCTTCTTGAGGTGAAACTCTTGGAGAAATGTTTTGTTCATCCCAGTATTTCAAAAACCCACTGAGATATTGTTGATGGATCGACATAAAGCTGAATGTGTGATTCATTTGTGATGAGGTGTTCTGGAGACAGTGGTGGTATGATTAAGTATTGAGAATTAACGTGAAAAGGGTTTTCGCTCAAAGCGGATATTCGTTATTTCTCGCGAAATCTTGGGCGTACACGAAGAATTGGACGATGGTTGTAGAACAACTGTTAGAATTGGATTTTGTCGGCAGGACATTGTAGGGAGTTGTGGAATGCCAAAGTTATGGTTGTAAGATTTTATATTCTTGTGATTTCCGTAGATATTTTTCGTCAAGGGCTGAAGTAGGAGTGGAAGTAAAGGATTGCGTAGTACGAGGAAGGTGACTTGAAGCAAGACTTTTGGGGCGTCAGAGATTTAGAGCTCAGAATTGAAGAACTGACGAGTAGTTATGTGACCTTACTCAGACGTGTGTGGAAATGAATTTGAATGTTATCAATAGAGAGGCGATGTAGTGGATATGTATGGATTCAAAGGGGTGCAAGTAGTCAATGGAAAGGAGGTGAAGTTCAGCTTCATAAGTCAAGCAAGGATGAGCTTGGAAAACTTTGAGAACGAGAATTGTCTGACTAAAATGGATTGTTAGAGATCCTTGAGCTATGCAAGCTCAATGTGAGGGGATCTAGGTTCGAAACCTCGAGAGAGTCAATTTGCAAGTAAGATTGAACGAAATATTGAAGCATGTGTTGCAAAGCGACTGAGGCTTCTAGTCAGGATTGTTAACGGTGCAAGCGTAGCAGGGAGTGATGTTTTCTGGGATAGGACGACTTTTGGATAAAGTCGTAGGGTTTAACTAAAGGAGGAACGTAAGAAGCATTCGTCCCCTTGTTAAAAAGGATGTCAGGAACCTATTCTTGTGGTGATTGTAAGGAATTCGAGGGCGAATTCTATTTAAAAGGGGGAGAATGTAAAACCCCTAATATATATATATATATATATATATATATATATATATATATGTGTGTGTGTGTGTGTGTGTGTGTGTGTGTGTGTGTGTGTGGAATTGTTACTAGAGAAGAAGTTAGTGGAGTAGTTGGAAAACAATGGTATTGGTTAGAAACTAACAAGATGACAAACTAGTAATTAAGGTTTAGTTGAAGGGCATTTTAGTCATGAGGCAAAGTTTGCATGTGGACTTAAGGTTGTGTTTGGTTATAACACCATAAAAATCAGATTTTTATATAGAGAATAGAGAGAATAGAGGGGGTAAGCCATTTTCTTCACATTCAAACACCAATCCCGTATTCCTTGAGCAGCCTGCACTAAAACCAACATAACCTTCTGCTCGTAACTCGGAATAAGGTAAGGCCGGACTTTTCGGAAAGCTCACGAAATTCTCTACAATCTACATATATGGTTCGCTTCTTGCATGTCCTTGAGGAGGGAGATAATCAAGTTTGAAGTTAGGGGTCTGAAGCTGAAAGTTTTACATGAATTCCATGGACAGTCTTCATTCAACAAGCCATACCTTTTTACTTGAAGCTCTGATTTAGGTAATTCTTGCATTTCTGGATTCTACACAAAATTCCCTTTAATTTAGTATATTGGTTCATATTTATAGCTTCTATACTGAAGGAGAAAAGTGAGTTTGAAACTTGGATGTTCATGTTGAAAATTGGAGAAAAGGGGTTACGGATTTGTTGTTGATGGAGGTGAAACTTTGGCCATGGTGGGAGTTCTATTGATGCATGAATGATGTCCTAACCTCCTTTTGGTCAAGATGAGTTCCATTAGTTAGAAACTTGGGTAGGAATTGGGGGAAATTGTATGATCAAGGGTTTAGATTGAGATTATATGATGCATGTTTGATTTCATGATGAAACATGAGTGATTGTTATGCTATTTAATGCCTTGTGTTGTTATTACATGATGAGATTTGAATTTGGCCAATTGGGGAACCTTAGGGATGTATTAGAATGCTTTGGGACTGAATTATGCAGGAAAATATGTCATTTTTGATTATGCTTCAGGTGAAAATCGATTGGCATATACTGTAAATCGATTGCTCACTGAAAGAAAAATGACTTTTATTGTTTTGATCATAACTTGAGTTTCGTAACTCGAAATGAAGCCCGGTCGGAAGCATTGGAAAGGTCTTTTAATGATCTTTATGAATATTCTTAGATATAATGCTTTTAATTTATTTAAAATTTATGGAAAATGGATGTTTAGTTACATGATGTCGGATTAACATTTATAGAATCAAGAATGATATGTTTAATTCCCCAGAGTGCAAATCCGTTCCATGTCGGGAACCGGAAGCCTCTTTGTTATGAGACTAATGTGTGTCCATGTACGTTCTAAATAATTATATGGTTTGATTATGTTTAATATATTCCATGATCGAAACATATTTAACTCACTTGTGACGAGTATGTACAAATGACATGATATTTATACGATGGATTTTGTCTAATAGTATGTGCATATAATACAATGTAAATTGTTTTCCCGTTGTTCCGGTTGGACGTTCGGATGCTTGATTTTGTGAACTTGGTTTGGTTGAATATGCGTGAATAAGAGTATAACCGTACTACTAGGATAGTAAATCCTGTTTACCCACCATGTGGATGCCCATTGGTAGCCTGTGTGGCGTTTGTGATATGTATTATATATCATGGATGATTTGGCTTTTATGCCTGTTGTATATATGTGTCTATATCCGTATATTTTGCATTACCTGAGCTACTATTGCGTTGGAAGCAAGTGGGGATCTTTAATGGCGTTTCCCACTTGGTAACTCACCTGCGTGATTTGTATGGTAAGTGAGTGATGCCACATAGGCAATCACTGAATTACTTGCCTTTAGTAACGTCAATTAGACAATGTTACTAGGCTTTCACCCGGTGGGCTTGTACGTCGAAAAGGACATATTTCACCTGTTTACTCACATGCGTATGGAGGATGAATACCATTGCAGTGGAAGCAAGACCGGGGTCTTTAATGGCGTTTCCCACTTGGTAACTCACCGACGTGCTTGGTGATGAGGTTGTAAATGCCACATATGCAATGGTACAACTTAACTCATCTCTGGTGGAATTACATATAGGAATGACCAGAATTCATCGTGCGGTGTGCTTATGCAGGTCTTTCGACATATATGTACTTGGATACTCACCGAGGGTACGTGGCAGAGGTAGCCTAGTCAGATGGGTATAACTCCTTGATTCCTCACATAAGGATGTGAGTTTTCATATTGTGAATTGTTGTTTTTATTGAACGCCTCATTGGATAGTTAAGGGATTTCCAATTGTGGTAATACCCTTGTTTGTATTTGCACCTAAACGTGAGGCATAACCCCGAATTGTAGGTGAATCTGTTTGATGTATGCACCCTGTAGAACCGAGTGAACCCGTAAGATAGGGGAACTCACTGAGATTTAGTATTCTCACCTCATTCCATTTTTTTTCAGGAACAGGTTATAAGTGTTAGATTTGCTAGATGATTGGTTTCGAAGCTACAGATGTGCAGAAGGCAGGAAGACCTCTGTAGAAGTTACCTTTTCGCTGTGCAATGATGAAGACAAGCTTCTTGGATACTCTATAATTAATATTTATTTTATATTCAGTTTTATTTTATATTCTTGTCTTTCACCTAGTTTGTATGTTTCTTTTATCATAAATAACATTACCGCATATTATTCTAGACATATATGAACGGGGTGTTACAAGCGTGTTACAGATGAACTAATGATGGTCAACTATGTGTTAACCATGTCTGGGAGTCGACTGATGATGGTCAGTGGGTTTACATATCCAGAATACTATAGCAAAAATGGATCTGGAGCCATATACAGAGGATTTACATATCCAGAATACTATAGCAAATTTTGGAGTAGGAACTTGGATCAAGAATATTGTTTGTGACTTTTCAAGAACAAGTAACATTAAATATGTAAGTGGCACAAAATAATGGGAATAAATATAAGGGAGCTACTAATTTATCCAATCCTTATTATGAAACAATACGGTCCAAAGTTTTACTCGTATTATATTAGCTTTTATGTTGCAGACAAACTTTAGAAAGAAGAAGAATCTTTATAGCTTTCTCTTGATCCTTTTCACTCTTTGATAAATGGCGTGGCTTATTTAGTTCATTTGAATTGCACTTCACTTGGAACGTGGAATTAAAAAGTTGTGCTTCATATGCTAATCTGCAATGATCCACTAGCTCTTTCTACAAGTTAATTAATTTCATTTTCTTTTCTTCTACCATAATTGAATGTTAACAAAATGATAGAGGGGATGAAGGAGGTGGTGGAGATTTTTTCTTAGGTGAAGGAGATCTTTTCCTACTTTCTTCTAGAGATTCATATGAAGAATATGGATTAGATGGGACAATTGGTGTTGGTAAGTGGTAGGTCATTAGAAAATCTAACATAGTGTGAATCAAAACAATTAATATTGTTGAAATCATGGTAGTCATTCATCAAAAAAGAAAAGGAAGTAATGTTGAGTGATATTTTTTTAAGATGAGTTTCAAGTCTTTATCTCCCCTATTTATAGATTGAAAAACTTTCCTCTATGAGTATTTCATTTTTATCTAGAGAAATAAAATAGAAAAAAGAGGATATGCATTGACACAGTTTAGACCGTTAACTAATTACCACTATGTATTCTGCCATATTATATTATAAATTTTAAGTTATTAATCTGATAGGGCAGAATAATTAGTTTCTATTAATTGAAAGTGTAAAACTATTGTACCCTGTCAGTGGATAACTATTAAACTCAATAAAATATACCATTTGTTATTGTTTTATCTTTATTATTGACTCACATTTATCACTAATGGTGTCAGTGGATAACTATTAAACTCAATAAAATATACCATTTGTTATTGTTTTATCTTTATTATTGACTCACATTTATCACTAATGGTGAATTTGTGATACATTAACGTGCATAATACAGACATAAAAATAATTTCACCTATAAAAAGAAAAAACTACTATTAAATAACAATACAAACATCCAGACGCCAAAATTACCATTTAATAAATTAATAAAACCAAAAATAAATTTTATTATCTAAAAACAGAGTAAGTTAAGCTAAAAAAAAATATTATTTACACCTAATAAAGACTTAGGAATTTAGGTTTTATTCACACGATTATTTGAAATTGATTAGGTTTTGAAAAATCATTTTTGAAAGTATTTAAAACATACTAAAAATGATTGATTTTAAACCTAATAAAATATCTCAAATAAATAAATTTTTTTGTGATTTTTGTATAATCATGAAATATATATGATAAATAAGTAGTGTGCAAAAAATTATTTGAAAATGTTTAAGTTTAATAGGTGAATTAATTAAGTGAAGTTGTAAAAAGAAATGATGAAAAATAGTAATAAAAAAAAGGTTTTGGTCCTCCAATGGGTTAAACCCACGCCCTTGAAGTCACCAACACAAAAGTTAATCAATTATGCGGGTCAGATTGATGTGCATAAGGTATATCCTTATGCACGGTGCATAAGACTCGTACGAGTAATATTTAAATTGTTCAGAGTAACATTTTAATTAGAAACGAGTAATAATATCATAATCCATGAATAATATATGCATTATTTGTAAGCATCTATTAATTATGAGTGATTATTAGTTGTGAGTAATGAGTACACTATTCAGAGTAATATTTACACCATTCTGAATAATATCGAATTTTAACTATTTTGAGTAATATATATATATATATATATATATATATATATATATATATATATATATATATATATATATATATTATATATATATATATATATATATATATATTATTTTGAGTAATAAATATAATACTTAGAGTAATATAAACAATATTTGAGTATTTATGCACCGTGCATAAGGATATACCTTATGCACATCAACACATCCCATATTGTGCCATGCGCGTGGCTTGAAGGAGAATGGACTCCAATTGGTTTTATGTAAAAACAAGTGTTAAATGAGGTTTTGAAAAATGAGAGAAGTAAAAAAGTAAAAATATCTTAGGGGGGATTGAACCCCAGACCTGGTGGAGAGAGAGAGAGAGAGAGAGAGAGAGAGAGAGAGAGAGTTAAGAGCGCATGTGTGGCCACTAAAATGATGAATTCATTTTAAAAACGCCTTCCACTCAATATAATATAAACTAAGCTCTGAGAATTCAAAAATGGCGCGCCACCATCATCGTCTTCAACCTCAAGCTCAAAGAAAATTTGAATTTCCAAATTTTTTAATTATCAACCAAATGTAATGATCCCTAGAATTGATGGTAGCATTTAATTTCATTTATTTTAAGTCTAGCTCAAGATTTTTTGTATGAACACGAAGAACCCTAGAAATGAATTTTCAATATGAAGACGTGTATATACATGAATTCATTCAATTGATTGAGGGCTAATGATGTATATGTATGCAAAAACATGATGGTAATTTATTTCATCATTTAAAATGCATGGATCATAGAGTACAAAATTGAGCTATTAACCTTCAAAGTGAAAATGTGAAAACATGATATGAATGTTCTAGTTGCAACATTATGATCTGGGAAGCTTCTATGAAGATAATGGAAGGTGTTTGGATGCTCACATTGGCCTAGAACCTTCTGAATTATCCCACACGACCTCAACTGCAGTCACTCCAAGTTGAAGATGGAGATGATGATTCTGATGTTTCATAACTCCAACAAGGACTTGGATCACTTCTACATGACGTGTGTGAAATATATGAATACATAATTTTAAAAGAAGAGCCCTGGTTTGAAGAATTCACTTCTTCATGCCATAAGAATTTTTGAAAAAAAAAAAAAGAGAAAAGAGAGAGATTTGGGAAAGTAAGAATTGAAGTTGCTTTGGTGTAATTTTGAATGAAGATGAGCTCTCTATTTATAGGCAAATGAGATGATTTTGTCTAGAGAGCAGATGAGCTTGAAGTTGAATAACTTAGTGAATAAGTTATGGAATATTCCTTTCATGTAATGATGACTTTTTTGGCTTGGTTAGGATTCAATTCTACAAACTTCTCATTTCTCTAATTACAAGTTCAAATACAATTTTGTGAGGGATCAATTTTGCATTTGGAGATAAACTTGATGAATCACCAAAATTTGCAATGATTTCAATTTTGTAATAATTACTTTTCACATGATAAGTGAAAAAAATTGTACTTTGATATTCTTGTGAAATGATTCCAAAATGATCCCCTTGTTCTTGGTTGATGGAAATGCATAAACATGTGCTAATTGAATGTAGAACTTGTGAAAATATGGTGAAGAGCATGACTAGTTAAGCTTGAAACTAGTGTTATGGAGCCTTCTTTGAAAATCCATAACTTTTTTCTCAAGTAAAGTCAAATGATATTTTAGGACTTTTCGGAAAGCTTGGAGGATGTACTTCAACTCTCTTATTGATGGCTTGAATGAATTCATCTTGAATCAAAGTGAAAAATGGCTTGGAAGTTGGTGAAAAAGTTGATAAAAAAGACTTAAACATTTTCTCTAAGTGTTGGAAGAATGTTCACAAGCTTCTAACTTAAAAATCATTCACTTTTTGAGAAACTATTCACCATGGCAAAGTTGTTGATCTTGATTTTCTCTTCAAAACGAGCTTTGGAAGAAAAAAATTGGCCAATGGATGAAGAGGTTATGACTTTTCAAAGTTTGAATGAAGAATATGTAATTCTTCATTAAAAAGTCAAAACCCTAAAATGTTGACTTTTTTATTCTTGATTAATTTTCTGGATTTCCAATTTACAGGTAATCACCGCTACAGCTATAGTATACCAAATTATCATCTACTATCATTTATTATATACTGATTAGTTATATCTATATTGATATAACTACAGTAACGAATGTGAGTTGTATCTACAGTAACTAATTGCATATATGTAACAATGGACAATGCTACAGTATATATATATATATATATATATATATATATATATATATATATATATATATATATATATATATATATATATATATATATATATATATATATATATATATATATATATATATATATATATATATATATATATATATGGCATTTCATATGAGAATGCCATATTTATATGAGAATGTGAGAATAATTCTCAATCATAGGATTTTAAAATAAATGGTGGAGATTATGGGTGAATCTTTTTTTCTCTCTCCTACATCATTTATTTCAAAATATAGGAGAGAGAAAAAAAGATTCACCAATAATCTCCACCATTTATTTTAAAATCCAATGGTTCATATTCATTCTCAGATTCTCATATAAATATGTCATTCTCATATGATATGCCCTATGTATCAAAAACAAGTGACGCTATAGTATCACTAAAAAAACAATAATATTGGTTCATCATACCCTAACAATTTCAATCCATAGAAATTTAGAATTTTAAACTAAACATGTCAAGACCTAGAAATTATAGAATAAAATCCATAAATCATGTGGCTACCCATTGCATACATTGTTATACAAATCCATAATCAAATGAAAACCCACCATATTCTTATGATTTGAGCTTTTAGGGTTGCCTCCTCTCCTCTCTTTCTTTTCTCTTCTCCCCCTCTCTCTTTTTCTTCCTCTTCTCTTTTTTTCTTCTTTTTTTTTTTCTCTTCTCCTCTTTTCCCCTTTTCCTCTTTTCTTACTATCTTTCTCTTTTCTCTCTTATTTTTAGTTAACCCTTACTAGCTTCTATCTCACTAATGGACTTAACAAATAACACTTCCCTATTTCTCATGCTAACACAATATTAGGCCCAAATGGTTATTTCTCATCTTCTCACTTACTAACTCAAAACACATATATCACAAATTAATTCAAATAATTCATATATTCACAAAATCACACAATTTAATTAATTATTATATAATATAATAACTAAACAAATAAATAACCAAGAAAATAATTAATAAAATAATAAACACTAAAAACAGGATGTTACACCCAACTTGAATTGAACATTATATATAATTATAGGTCACGACCTAAAACATAGTCCATGCACCCATGTTCATGCTTAGGCCAAATGGAATTGGCTTGTCCGTTTTATGATTTTCTTTGAGCAAAATGTTCTTTTCATGGAGTAGAACATATGCAAAAAGAATGCATTCAAATGGATGCTTGATGTGAAAATGGCAAGCTTGAGAAGTTGAGGTTTTGCCAATGGAAATCAGGTTGGGCATTAGGTCGACCATGTTATGGACCTAGTTTCGTGCATAAATGATCTATAATTCGGTTAAATTTTTTAGATGATTAGAAGCTTAATTGATGTTTGACCACTGAATGAAAGTTTTAGAGGACATCAAGATGGACATTTTTCCTCAAGAAGTGCCCATAAAAGTTAAAAATTGATAAAGTTATGCACTTTTGACCAAATGGTATGCCATTCTTGACTTTAAGTCAAACATCCATCCACCAACTTGCATTTATTGTGTTTTCTTTCACTCCAAGGCATAATGATGAATAACTAAACACCATCTGAAAGAATTTGAAAGGCCCTGGATGATTCTTGGTGCTCGCTAAAGAAAATCAAAGGAAAAGGCATGTAACTAAACCTTAAACCAAACTTGAACCACTTGTGAAATTACGCATTCAACTTGAAAATATCTTGATCAAAAAAATTTTTGAATGAAGATTGACATGCAAATGGAATTTGATTATAAGTCATGCCTTGAAGAGAAGTCAATTTGACCAAGTATTGACCATAACTTTGACATTGAAGTGCAAAAACCCTAATTTGAGAAGCATGCTTGATCTCGGGGAAACCTTCAACCACAAACCTAGTTACTTTGAGCTTTTAATCCTCTTGAGTATTTGACACTCTCTTTCCTTTTTTATTTACAACCCTACCTTGCACAATAAAAGAAAAGGAAAACTGCAAAAAAAACATATTTTTGTATTTTGAATAAAAGATAGTGAAAGTTAGATGATAAACATAAGCAAATAAAATATGCAATAAGAAACACAAAGGGTGCTTGGTGATCTCCCATAAAAGATCAACACAAGGATCAAAGGGATAGAAGAACCAATGCTTGTGATCATGATCAAAATTCAAATGAATGATTATTGGAATCTTAGGGGTAAAAATGGGGGTGTGACACGGGTTTAAGTAGCCAATTCCTTTTATACGGGATTAGTGAAGCATTACGTATGTTGATGGTAGGGATTTGGTGTACTCAGGTTCCAAGAGGAAATCGGTCCTATGGTGGGGATCGTGGAGTGAAATGGATCTAAGTGTTCATAATTTGGTACCACGTGCATGTATAGTTAGTTGTTGAGTACATTTTAATTTGTGTTGCATTTGGTGATTTATATCGGTGTTATAGTGTGTGGATGAGAATACTTGATATGTTTATGTCGTTGTAATTGGTGTGTCACGTTGTTAATTAATCTACTTCTAGTCGTCTTCATACCTGATTATTTAATTGTATTCTCTACCTTCTATTTGAATATTTCCTTGGAGTTACTTCCATTGTTTATCGCTTTATTTAGTAGCACCTGAATATGGAACATTGGCTTGGAAATGGTTGTTTTATTCCTTATGTTTTTTATGTCGGAGTCATAAGACTAATTTTGTGGTTGAGCATTCTTAAGTTGTTGATTTGATTGCTTAGAAATCTCTTATTTTGTTATTAAAGTTGAAGGTTGAAACTAAAAGTCAATACTAACAGTATCTTCCATGATTGTTAATGATGATTCCGCTGAAATGATACTTTAAAATGGAAGTGAGCATGAAATCATATGCTAAAAATGTCTTCTCATATGAATATTGGATATTGGTCAGATGAGTTGGATCTCATGTAAACATCCCATGTAAGATTCAGAGGACTTGGATGTCGGGTAAACATCCCTATCATAAATGTGTACCTTGAACCATTATGTTGAAACTCGTGTTATGAAGTAGGATGTGTGATTTTTATGTGTGTGACACCCTAGGTGATTGTATTTATAACTAAATTATACAACATTTCATGTGCAGGGCTTAGGGTGTAACACAATACTTACTCCTTTTTTGTGTGGATAACATGGACTAGTTTACAAAAGACCACAAACACATCTCTTTTTTAGATATTAATAATGTTCACGTATAACGAGAGTATTCAACCACAATTATAAAAGCGTAGACACTTACATCTAGACTTATGATTCTAGATGGGCCCAAATGGTCAATGTGAAGCAGATATAAAGGTCAATCAGCAAAAATAAAATATGTTTACCTTTAAAAGAGGCTCTTACTTACATGTCTTTTTGGCGCTCGAGCGTTCACACAGGCACACACGCGCACACACACATGAAAAGGTAATCTTAATTGAGAGTGACAGGAAGAGATAACAACTGTTTGATTAAAATAAACAGTTGTGATTTAATTTCTCGTCACATGATTCTCTTTTTTCTCAACCAAAAACAGTTGAGAAAAAAGAGGTTCACTTGAATAATTTAAACGAAATGTTAAATATCAATCATTTATTTTAATCAAACGGTCGTTATCTCTTCCTCTCACTCTAATATAAGATTACTCTTTTCTCGCTAGATACGTTCTTTATATATATATATATATATATATATATATATATATATATATATATATATATATATATATATGAAAAATTAAAGAATCTAAATATTTGAAGTTTTTTCTTAGTTAACTTGATGCTATTTAAATGAATATTTGAATAAAAATATATATCTTAATTTATTTGTAAATTAAATATATTTATTGATTACTTATCAATTAAGTTATTTGTTGATATATATGAATTAAGATAACTTATATATATATATATATATATATATATATATATATATATATATATATATATATATATATATATAAATATATATATATATAAAGAAAATTAAAGAATCTAAATATTTAAAGTTTTTTCTTAATTAACTTTTGGTGTTTTTTAAATGAATATTTAAATAAAAATATTTTATATTAATTTATTTGAAAAATAATTATATTTATTGATTACTTATCAATTAAGTTATTTGTGGATACTTATGAATTAAGATCACTTTTGTCAAATATTCAGTCTAGATTCAATTTTGCAAAAAATGGGCACTTATAATATTATTTATTTAATTCACCATATATTTAGACCGAAGTACTACTTGAGTCAGATTCAACTTATATATTGTAACTCGCAATCTCAATCACACAATATTTTGATGATCCCTCATTGTTTGCAAGAGAATATGAAAAAATCACCAGGTAAAAAGGTAACGAGCCACATACCTTATGATCTTGGAATTACAATTCTTGTAAAGTTGCCTCTAAAATCTTTAAAACGACTTGGATGCGCATGCAAATCATGGGGCATTCTATTTGAAAATTCTAATTTTATAAATAATTTCTCAAACAATTTTATATCTAACCACAGTTCTCATTATGATGCATCTCTTCTCTTACAAGTTACAATAACTAATTTTAGTGATACTTGTTATCACTCATTGTATTCTCTTTATGGTGATAGTTTTATAAATAGAGTCAAATTAGAATGGCCAAATCCCTTCCATGTGGAGAATCCGTATTTTTATATTTTAGATTCAGGTAGTATTAATGGAACTCTTTGTTTATACAACACCATAAATGGAATTTTCATAATTGTAATTTGGAATCCAAATACCAAACAATTAAAAGTCATCCCTCGCAGTCCAATTGAATTTGTACCATCCCCTTATGACACATATTTTGTTGTACTCCACGGATTTGGATATGACCATATTCAAGATGACTATAAAATAATTCGATACATAAACGTTGGCTTACATTTATCAGACATATATGGAGGAAATTATTGGGAGATATATAGTTTAAGAAGTAATTCTTGGAGAACATTAGATATAAACATGCCTGGTTGTGGTTTGGGTACTATCGGAGGACGATTATACACACTTGGAATGTGTCATTGGATAAGTAAAGGTTATACAAATAAAGATGATTCCTATTTGGTTTCATTTAACTTGAATGGTGAGATATTCAACACAACACTCATACCCTTATTCATGGATGCTGAACTTGATCATGAATTTAGCATACATTCGATGATGTTAAATGGATCAATTGCCACAATCTCATGGTATGATGGTACTACTACTTTTCATATATCAATACTAGGTGAATTCGGAGTCAAAGAATCATGGGTAAAACTCTTTATTGTTGGACCATTGTCTTGCGTTGATCATCCGATCGGAGTAGATAAAGAGGGTAATATATTTTTCGGAAAACAAAATGGTGAATTAATTTTGTTGGATTTAAGAACAAATGTGATTTCCGATCTTGGCTTTAATGGATGGTATACAAGTCAAATAGTAATCTTAAAGGGAAGCGTTCTTATTGGAGGAATAAATTTGTAGTTCTAGTTATTATTCATTGTTTTCTCCTAAGTAATTACATATTGTGTTTTATAAAAAAAAACCGTATTTTACCTGTATACTAATTGCTTCTCAATTACACATATTGTATATGTATATTACAATATACGATAATTTAAGAAGTAATACTATAATATTAATATTGATTTATCAATTTAAACTGTATGGTTATTAGAATAATATTTTTCTTTAAGAAAAGATTGATTTTTTTTAAGTAAAATAAATTCTATATTGAAAAAAAAAAGAAGAGAATATTGACAAAGAGGGGGGGCTATACAGTTAATTAGCATTTTTAGTTTGTATATGAATTTTCTTCTTTTATGTTTTTAACGTGTGTGGAATCTCTTTCTCTATCTCCAAAACCTTCGGTCTTCAAGAACTTCAGTCTTCAAAATCTTTAGCACTTCAGAATCTTAAGTCTTCAGAATCTTCGACACTCGGTTCTTTAGACGATCACTCGTTCAGAATCTCCGCTGGCTTCTGAATCAGATTCACTTCTCGGAAGAGAATCCATATGATCATTGCAACAATAATATCAGATGTCCTGAGATCTTTGTGATTGTGACCAGATACAGAGGCATACGCGCTTCTCTAAAATGTTTGCGACTTGTGTTACACATAGTAACTTCGCATATAATCTTCAATGCATATCTTGTAGTGTTTGTTTAATCTAAAAATTCTGATAAACATAATCTTGCACAGAAACAAATATCACAATACAAATAGTTCTTTCACAGATACTACATTGTTATCATCAAAACATAGAGACGTATTGCAGAATCAAATCTTAATCTAACAATAGTTTCTAATTCAGAAACAATACCATTTAGAACAATGTAATACCCCAAATTTACCCGCATTGGGTCTTACAGACAAAAAAAAACTTTCCATTGATTTTATGTTTTATAGTTTATTCATAACTATGAAAATATATATTTCTATTCAATTCTAACACTTAGTTATAGTAATTTATTTATTTTTTGAGAATAAATGGTTTAGTTTTAAGTTATTGTTTTTAATAAAAAGGGTTATTTATAAATTTAGTCATATTACTTTAAATTTATAAATAGTTTTATCATTTGGGTCATTTTATATATTCTCCAAAATTAAATAAATTTTAGTGTAAATTGTATTTAATTTTTATACAGTTAGTGTTGAATTATTATTATATAAACATTAACTAATATCAATTTTAAATATAATATTGTTTATAAACTATGATTTTTGTTTGATGTTGGGTTTTACTCTCATTAACACTCGTTGACCAGATGTCAACTTCTAAAAACAAAATTGGATTGCATTTTCTTAATTAATATTTTATTTTTAGATTTTTATTATTATTATTTTGGATGTGTGTTGACTAATAGTCAACTAGGATTTCACACCCTTAGTTGCTCAAAATGGCATTGGACGGCTTTGGCTAATATGCATAAGGATTTTTCTTATGCACCGTGCATAAGCCTACATAAGCCATTGGATCATGTTTTTAATCGAGTATTGAGTATTGAGTATTGCGTATTGAGTGGTGAGTATTGAATATTGAGTAATAACAATTCATATCTAGAATTTGATCCAATGATCCAAGGGTCCATAATAATCTATGCACGGTGCATAGATTTTTATCTATGCACGGTAACTGCACCCGCATTGGACCATGTTCTTCGCCCCTAAGCAACATTAAACCCCAAATCCAATTTTTATCAAATTTTTTTAATCAAATAATGTTTAATAAAAAATTGGAAACAATTTCATTGATTGATTAATATATATACGAATCTATCCAAATGCATAACCAAAACAACCCTAATTCTAAAAATTAGAACAAAATCAAATCTAACTAAAATCAAATCTCAATTAAAGAAATTTGTAATAGAAATCAATACAAAATTTTCTAATCTAATCTATTCCTAAGACTATAAATTCAGACCTAAGCTAAGTGAGAAGGGACAGAAAAAAATCTGAGAGAAACCCTTGCTTGCTTCAACCCACTTGATGTGAATTCCCCTCCCTTCACTAGAGCTCATTTTCATAAAAGATTGGCGTTTCACAACTGAAACCCTATTTTCTTTTGAGCTTAGCCCCAAATCTGGTACCTGCAAACAAAGAAAGAAAAGGATATCAGAAGAAGGAGAAAGAAAGAGGAATCAGAGAGATTGAAAGCTTAAAGATTCACTGCGATAAAGGTAAACCCAAGAACACTAAGCTTAGGGTTTTAAATTTTTGTTGGAATGCTTGCATGGTTGGTGTATAAAGTATTGCATAGAGAGATAGGACGAAATTGTGTAACAGTATGCGGTTGATCAACCTTAGGGATAAGACAAATATCATTTTTGTTGAAATCCACCTTCAAACTAGGTTTCTTCCACACTTCTTTCACAAAATTGATTAGGTTAGGTCCAACCATATCCCAATCTTTCTGATAGAAACATGGCGGAAACCCGTCTGGCCCTGGAGCTTTCCAAGGTTTCATAGAGAATAAGGCCCGTTTCACTTTTACCTCATTAATATCTTCCTTCAGGCGCTCCAGCTTGTTCACATCAATCTTCGATAAGCTCACACACGACTGACTCCAGTTACACCAACTATTGGTACATGTAAAAAGCATCTTATAGAAATTATTTACATGAGCCTTTAGGCTTTCTTGATCACTAATCCAGTCCCCACCATCATCCTTGAGCATCAAAATATTATTCCTTCTTCGTCTGTTCACTATTTTCATATGATAATAGCTAGTATTCGTATCACCATCTGATAACCACATTGTCCTCAACCATTGGAACCACATGATCTCTTCCTTATTTAGAATATCAATAAGCTCCACTTGAATCTGCTTTTATAACCTTCGCATGCAACCCTAATTGTCTCTAACTTCCACTTATCTATACCCCTCGTAACATTTTCAAGATTGACTAGAATAGATTGCTCCTCTTGCCACGCCTCCTGTAGCATACTGTTATACGTCTCATTCAAAATCCACGCACTTTCAAATCTAAAAGGCCACTTTTGAGTAAGAAAATGATCCCCATAAGGCTTATTAAGGATGTGGTCTGAAAAGTCCACTCTCAGCAACACTTTAATGTAGGCTTCAGGGAATTGAAAATTCCAATCATCATTACTCAAACCTCTATCTAACTTCTCATAAATTCTTTGACTGCCATGGAAAATTGGGCCTCTCCATGTAAATTTCGGCCCATGCGTCTCCATATCCGTAACCTTACAATCGTCCATTCTATTTTTCATTCTTTGGCATATAGTCATTGAAGCTGTCAGTCCTCCTTTTTTCTCACTCCTCTTAGCAATGTTGTTGAAATCTCCCATAATCAACCACGGTTCCTCCATGTCATCGGCAAGCTTCTTTAGCTCCTCCCACACCAGGTTCTTGCTACTGTTATGAGGGCTCGCATACAGAGTCGTGCACCACCAGTCCTTACCATGCTCCATGTAGACCTTTACGTGAATAAACTGTCTATCCTTAACGCTCACTTGAACATTAATCTCTTTTGTTTTCCAAGCTATAACAATGGCCTCTGCATATCCTGTGTTATCACTAGCAACCATTGCGTCAAAGCCCAACTTCTTAAACGAATTCTCCAGCTTCCCAGGACCACATCTAGTCTTAACAATAATTAACACACTAGGTTTGTAATTGTTAGTGTAATGCTTGTAATACATGTAAAAGGCCTTACTAGCAACTCCTCTACAATTCCAGAACATTATTTGATTGTTTGTCAACATCATAAAAAAACTTTTAGATAGGTAAGGCTCAAGCATCCAAGGGTGTCTCCTTAACCACTTCATTATCTTCATCCATCGTCGCATTCCTTGCAGCCGTAAATGCCCCGTCAACAGCAGCCTCATGATTCTAACAAATTGACCCCCCATAAGTGATGTGAATTTTCTTACGGGTTTGCACGTTTATATCTGGTGGTTTTTTAATGTCTATTCGTTCACGTGCTGGAGCATGGTTAAGAACCAACCCTCACTGCCATTTGTACCCTCCTTGTATCCAGCCTTTTCTTTTTTGTCTCCCACTCTGTCCCCTTTCTCTTTCCTCTTTAGATTGTACATGTTTGTTTCTTGGGTTAATAGCTATTTTTACCCCTGTAATATGGGGTTGGTTTGAAAAACCCCCCTGCCAAAAAAAAAGTTGCAAGAATTCCCCTAACATTTGAAGATTCTCTCATTTTAAACCTTGTAAAAAAATTGTTTTTAAAACCAACCTTGCCATTTGAAGATTGAGTCATTTTAAACCCTATAATCTTGTAGATTATGTCATTTTAAAACCTCTGAAATATGACGTATAAGGTTGGTTTTACTAAAAAAAAGTAATTTACAGGGTTCAAAATGATAGAGTTCTTCAAGTGGCAAGGTTGGTTTTAAAGATAAAATTTTACAAGGTTTAAAACGAGAGAATCTTCAATTGTTAGGGGA
>NW_026706224.1:125000-127500 GCF_029867415.1 Vicia villosa | reverse complement strand
TTTATCAATTTAAACTGTATGGTTATTAGAATAATTTTTTTTTTTAAGAAAAGATTGATTTTTTTTAAGTAAAATAAATTCTATATTGAAAAAAAAAGAGAATATTAAACAAAGAGGGGGGCTAGACCTCACCTATAAAAGAGAAAAGTAAAAAAGAAAACAAAAGAAAAAAAGCCACCAACAAATAGAAAAATAAATATCTAGAAAGATAAAAATTAGTATTTAACTATTTTTAGGCCTAAAAATCCGAACGCCCGCGGGCTTTCCCCGCCCCGCCCTCACTTTTCTGCGGGGCGGGGCAAGGTTTTAGACTCGCACTCTTAAAAAAGCCCGCCCGCCCCGCCCCGTTTTTTCGCGGGCTTTTGCGGGGCGGGCCTAAACGGGGCGGGCATGCCCATTTACCACCCCTAGTTATACATTTAATTAGCATTTTTAGTTTGTATATGAGTTTTCTTCTTTTATGTTTTTGACGTGTGTGGAATCTCTTTCTCTATCTTCAAAACCTTCAGTCTTCAGAAACTTCAGCACTTCAGAATCTTCAATTTTTAGAATCTTCCGCACTCGGTTCTTCAGAAAATCACTCGTTTAGAATCTCTGTTGGCTTCTGAATCAGATTCACTTCTTAGAAGAGAATCCATATGATCATTGCAACAACAATATGAGATGTCTTAAGATCTTTCTGATTGTGACCAGATACAGAGGCATACGCCCTTCTTTGAAATGTTTGCGACTTGTGTTACACATAGTAACTTTGCATATAATCTTCAGCGCACATCTTGTAGTGTTTGTTTAATCTAATAATTCTGATAAACATAATCTTGCACAGAAACAAACATCACAATACAAATAGTTCTTTCACAAATACTACATTGTTATCATCAAAACACAGAGACATATTGCAGAACCAAATCTTAATCTAACAATAGTTTCTAATTCAGAAACAATGCCATTTAGAACAATGTCATACCTCAAATTTACCCGCATTAGGTCTTACAGACAAAACAAATTTTCCATTGGTTTTATGTTTTATACTTTTATTCATAAGTATGAAAATATATATATTTCTATTTAATTCTAACACTTAGTTATAGTAATTTATTTTTTTTGGGAATAAATGGTTTAGTTTTAAGTTATTGGTTGTAATAAAAAGGGTTATTTATAAATTTAGTCATATCACTTTAAATTTATAAATAGTTTTATCATTTGGGTTATTTATATATTCTCTAAAATTAAATAAATTTTAGTGTAAATTGTATTTAATTTTTATACAGTTAGTGTTGAATTATTATTATATAAACATTAACTAATATCAATTTTAAATATAATATTGTTTATAAACTATGATTTTTGTTTGATGTTGGTTTTTACTCTCATTAACACTCGTTGACCAGAGGTCAACTTCTGAAAACAAAATTGGATTGCATTTTCTTAATTAATATTTTATTTTTAGATTTTTATTATTATTATTTTGGATGTGTGTTGACTAATAGTCAACTAGGGTTTCACACCCTTAGTTGCTCAAAATGGCGTTGGACCATGTTCTTCTTCCCTAAGCAACCTTAAAGCCCAAGTTTTATCAAATCTTTTTTAATCAAATAATGTTTAATAAAAAATTGGAAACGATTTCATTGATTGATTAATATGTACACGAATATATTCAAATACATAACCAAAACAAAACCCTAATTCTAAAAATTAAAACAA
This sequence comes from Vicia villosa, assembly GCF_029867415.1. NCBI lineage: Eukaryota > Viridiplantae > Streptophyta > Magnoliopsida > Fabales > Fabaceae > Vicia > Vicia villosa. The sequence goes on along the minus strand of NW_026706224.1, from coordinate 125,796 downwards.
AATCAAATCTAACTAAAATCAAATCTCAATCAAAGAAATTTGTAATAGAAATCAATACAAAATTTTCTATTCTAATCTATTCCTAGGACTATAAATTCAGACCTAAGCTAAGTGAGATGGGACAGAAAAACATCTGAGAGAAACCCTTGCTTGCTTCAACCCACTTGATTTGAATTCCCCTCCCTTCACTAGAGCTCATTTTCATAAAAGATTAGCGTTTCACAACTGAAACCCTAATTTCTTTTGAGCTTAGCCCCAAATCCGATACCTGCAAACAAAGAAAGAAAAGGAGATCAGAAGAAGGAGAAAGAAAGAGGAATCAGAGAGGTTGAAAGCTTAAACATTCATTGCTATAAAGGTAAACCCAAGAACACTAAGCTTAGGGTTTTAAATTGTTTTTGGGATGCTCGCATGATTGGCATTTGATTGTTGCGTTTCTGGAAAAAATTTGGGGGTTAGGGTTTATAATTAGGTTTAGGGTTACGGTACATACAAATTGGGATTATGGTTCATCGAAATTGTTGTTCTAGGTCTAGGGCTCATTAAGGTTAGGGTTTAGATTTACTAGGGTTCTTAGGGTTTGGTTAAGTTCTGGGTTTGGGGACAGTAGTTGGGTTAAAGGTATGACGTTCCTGGTTGATGTTCAACCAGAAAATTGGAAACAAGGGCGGTTCTTTGGATGGTGGCGGTTTTCGGTGGGCGGTTTTCTAGAGAGAAGGCAGAGCCTCTCTCTCTCTTTCTAAAGTTGGGCAGAGATAGAATGGGAAGAAAAAAAAGAGATAATAGACATCCATTT